>NC_087076.1:12799674-13103318 GCF_026151205.1 Bolinopsis microptera | reverse complement strand
TGACGAAGGAATGTATTGCATTCCTGCTCCACGTTGTAGTTAATAATCCTCATAACCTCTTCCTGCCACATCTTCAGCCCAAATATATTCAGATAATCCTGAATGTACTCGAATGACCGCCTAAAACCGTCAGTTTTTGAAGATAACCGTAAGAGAACCTGGGGCAAATCATTAGACACTCCCTTCTGATTGAAAACCAGCGCATTGTGGAATGCTTTAGCTACCCTCGTAACCAGCTCCTTCCTTATTCCATCTTCTAGAAGCTTCTTAGGATCTATCTTAATCACACCTACCAGAGTAGACTTCATCATCAACATACCATCAGTAAAGACAGATATAGCGTGGGTAAGTTTAGCAACCTTGTACCGCTCATTGAGCTGAGCGTAGTCCTTCAGCTTGTCCTTGTCAAGTCTGGTAGGAACCTCCACCATGTCATGAGTCAGAACTTTAACAATCTCCTCCAGCAACGAGAACATGGACTGGGGGATGATTTGGAGAACTTTCCTGACGTAGGATACCAGAGCTTTGCTGTAGCACTCACTGACGGACCTGAAGTCTTCAGTACCTGCTTCTCCTATTCTCACCAGGGGCAGATCCAGAGCTGAGCCCAGTTTCAGGAAGGTCGCTCGGAGCTTCTTAACCAATCCTGGGTCTTTCTTGATGAGGTTCTGCATGAACTTGGTGTAGTCGTCTATTATGTACCAGGCGTAGGATAAGTCTCCAATTATCTGAATCTGAATCAGCACCTCTTCTTTTACGTTTATTGTTCGGATCATCTGAAAAATGAGAATTAAATTAAACAATCTGATACTCTGCCGGATATAATACTAACAGCTAGAAACACGAATAATGTGACTGTAATTAGCATGCACCCTCCGCAGAGTCCATAGTCCATGAGAATTTAAGAAGATAATCCAGTTCATCTGACCTGATGAAGATAAGACCTGGTGTCGGTGAGGAACTGCCTGATCTGCCAGTTACTCTCCAGCTGATGGAACTCCTGGACCTCCTCTATAGCCTGTATCAGCTGGGCTATCTTCCTTCCCGCCATCGTGTGATCATTGTAGTCAATATCAGCCGTCTGCTTTGCTATCTCTCGGAACCACGCCTGGGCTCAGTTTCAAGCGGTTAGTAAAGCTCTGCCAACATTTCTTATAATATATTATTCATATATCTTGTTAATGAAATATAAACTTTCCTCGTGTCTGAATTTCCAACTATGTTGCTATAGAAAGGCAAGCCCTACCTCTAAAGGAAATATTCCCTCAAATAACTAACCTGTAGATTATCGTTCTTGTCAACCCTAGCAAGAGGTTTCGTGCCACTGAACACGTCAGCTAACTCAAGGAGTCGCTCCCCCGTTTCCTTCTGACAAGAGTTCCACTTCTCTTCCTTCCTGTCCAGGAGGAACTTGAACATGTCCTTCAGCACTAGTTCCAGCTGAGCCGTGTTTAGAAGTAGTGCCACCACCTCACTTAGCTGTGTCTGAGAGGTGGGGTGTCAGATCTTAACTTTTGTGCGAACGCTATAACGTATCTTACTACATATATAAAGCGAGACGGTTTATAGTATACTAGTTAACTAGTAAGTATAACGCATCGATTCTTTTCTGTTTTGGAGAATATTGTATAAACCATATCGTTGAACAGGAAAGTATTTACTTAAGTAAAGTCTCTCTAAAAATGTGATGAATTAACTAAAAAAGCTAACATTATGAGACATGACGGTGTCATAAAGTTGTTTACACTTCTTTTGAGAGGGAGGGGTAGCTGTGTGTAACATCATCCATCTCAACGTACAGTTACACTCTCTTAGAAACGTCATCAGCTTAGGAATGTGGTCCAAAACGTAGTCCTCGACTAGCACTCCCTCTTGAAGTAGCTTGAGGGCTCTGTCGCAGAGTTTGGGGATGCTTTGCACGTGCTTGCGCGACACCGCGCGCACGTTGTCGAACGTGTTGTTGAGTGCGGTGCGTGCGGCACGAAATCCCTCCCATTCCAGAACAAGGTTTACTGTAAGGCCTGAATATAAATATGTATTAATTAAGGTATGGTTTTATTTCCTGATTTTGAATGTATACCCAAATATGCTTTTATTTAAAGAAGAAAATTCTCGTTCAAACAGAGGGTGGTACTGGTTAGTGGCAGGATACCGTTACAGGGTGTTTCAAATTAAAAGAGAAGTATCCAAAAAGAACATCCTCGCCAAGCTTTTGAATCACCCTGTAGATTGTTTATTATATTCCCTCTTAGTAGTGGAATTAGTTATTAGTGGTTAGTGACAGGATCCTGTTAGATTGTTTATATAGCCTCAGGGTTTATATAGCCTCAGGGTTTATATTCCATCAGGGTTTATATAGCCTCAGGGTTTATATAGCCCAGTACTGACCCATGTAAACATCCAGAACCCAGTTATCAGGGAAATGTTTATCTACAATCTCCCTCATGACTGCCTGCTGGTTGTGGAGGATGTCCGGAGCGAAGTAGAGGATGATGTAGAGCATGCTGGCCTGGGTGGACAGGGCCACTGATCTGTGTTCCGGGAGAGGGTAGTTCGACATCTGGTTATACACATCATCTGATCTGGGGACAGTTTGTTAGCTAGATTACAAAAGGTCGGATATGTAATGTACAATGTACAATGCACAGTGTACAATGTACAGTGTACATCTAGTATTGATGTCGGATAATACCATTACCAAATCTATATGGTAAATTTACTTCAATTAATTAAACATCTGAGCATTACTTGTGACAAAAACCCAAAATTAAACTCAGAGACCATAAGCTCATAAGTAAAGACAAAGGGAACCAAGACAGTGACCAACCTGAGTCGTCCTATAGCCATGTTAACAAAGTCCTGTCTGATAGGAACCCTGCCGAAGTAACTTATAGGGTAGTTAGCAGGTCTCCGTGAAGCTCCTCCTCCTCCTACCCCTGTGCTCCGTAACAACTTACACACATCATCTATGTGAGAGTCTACTGCTGCCTTGTTTGCGTTATATCTAGAGAGGGTTACTGGTTAATGTGAGAGTCTACTGCTGCCTTGTTTGCGTTATATCTAGAGAGGGTTACTGGTTAATGTGAGAGTCTACTGCTGCCTTGTTTGCGTTATATCTAAAGAGGGTTACTGGTTAATGTGAGAGTCTACTGCTGCCTTGTTTGCGTTATATCTAGAGAGGGTTACTGGTTAATGTGAGAGTCTACTGCTGCCTTGTTTGCGTTATATCTAAAGAGGGTTACTGGTTAATGTGAGAGTCTACTGCTGCCTTGTTTGCGTTATATCTAAAGAGGGTGACTGGTTAATGTGAGAGTCTACTGCTGCCTTGTTTGCGTTATATCTAGAGAGGGTTACTGGTTAATGTGAGAGTCTACTGCTGCCTTGTTTGCGTTATATCTAGAGAGGGTTACTGGTTAATGTGAGAGTCTACTGCTGCCTTGTTTGCGTTATATCTAGAGAGGGTTACTGGTTAATGTGAGAGTCTACTGCTGCCTTGTTTGCGTTATATCTAGAGAGGGTTACTGGTTAATGTGAGAGTCTACTGCTGCCTTGTTTGCGTTATATCTAAGGGGTCGTTCACATATTACGTAATCAGCCGAGGGGGGGGGGGGGGGTTTCCAAATGCTTACGGTTGATTACGGGGGGGGGGGGGGGGGGGGGATGAACGGTGAAGCATTTGTTGATTTTGGAAAACGATCAGCTGAACCCCAGCAGAACGGTGAAGCATTTGTTGATTTTGGAAAACGATCAGCTGAACCCCAGCAGAACGGTGAAGCATTTGTTGATTTTGGAAAACGATCAGCTGAACCCCAGCAGAACGGTGAAGCATTTGTTGATTTTGGAAAACGATCATGAATGTATGAAACTGCACTGGGTAACGCAGGGGTAAGGTGTGATACGATCACGAGTAAATTTCGTTGAATGACCATAAGTTTAAAAAGTTGCATTGAATATTGAGTTTTATTTCTCTTAGATGTGAAAAATATTGCAATTTACTTTATATCAAAAATAAAACATACTCCTATCTAATTCTATGTACCTCTTATCGAGGTTCATAGATAAGATAATAGCTTATAAACTATTATCTTATCTATGTACCTCGATAAGAGTACAGTGTAGCACAGTTTAACTACGGGACTAATATATATCTTGAGACAAGTAAGTAAACAAGGAGGAATGTTGAAACAAGGAGGAATGTTGAAGCCATTTCTTACAGCTTCTCCGACCTCAAGTTCACTAAGGGGTCGTTCACATATTACGTAATCAGCAGGGGGTGGGGGGGTTTCAAATGCTTACGGTTGATTACGGGGGGGGGGGGGGGGGGGGGGGGGTTTGGTCGTTGATTGCGTGATCAAAATTTTAATTTCTTACCGATTTTCGAAATACCGATTGGACAATTTTCGTTAATTATGTACGGTAATCAAAATGTTCGTTTTTTAAACCAATTTTCGTTTAGTAAGTGCTTTGCGATTATTTCATTCATTAATCCGTTGTGATAGCTTTTAATAAATAAATGACTTAACATGAACATGTAATAGATAGTAATAAATTAAATCAGTTATAAAATTAAATCAGTAATAAAATTAAATCAACAACAAAATTACACAATATCTAGATACGTTTAAGAACCTAGAGCTCTTTCAAAGCAGCTCTTACACTTACAGCGGGTAGTGTCTTCATGCTTGGGAACTGACAAAATTTAGTCAGGGCTTCGACGTAGGTCAGGTTTGCAGCTCTGTGCCTAACCATTAACGGGGGGGGGGGGGGGGTGTCTAATCTTGATTACGTAATATAGGAGGGGGGTTGGGTCTTGATTACGGGGGGGGGGGGGGGGGGGGGGGTGTCTAATCTTGATTACGTAATATAGGAGGGTGGTTGGGTCTTGATTACGGGGGGGGGGGGGGGGGGGGGGGGGGGGGGTCAAACCTTATCACAGATCATAGTAACAGACTGAAGTGTAGCACAGTTTACCTACCATACTATAAGTTATATCTTGATGCAAGCTAGTAAGGTATCTTGATGCACGCAAACTACAGTGAAATTCTTTTTTGGACGGCCCTATTTAACTTGAACAGTGACAAATTTTAATTTAATTTAAATTTATCACAGATCATAGAAACAGACTGTAGTGTAGCACAGTTTACCTACCTTACTCGGGAATATTATAGCGGGTTAATTTATGACTGGGAAAATTAATAACCGGGAAAAATATGGCGGAATTTCCCAAAACCCGCCAAATTATCCCGGTCATGTATTTACCGGTGGCCGACCTTTCAAGTTTTTTTTCAGAGGTCAACAAATTTTCAACCGAAATTTCTGTTTTTGTTACTTGTTAAAAAAGTTATTTCAATTTACAGTTACTGATATTACTCAGAAATAGAAAAAAAGACACGTCTAGTATTTAAAGGAAAATAAATCTATAGCAATAATAAGTCAAATCTTCATTAAAGCGTATTCTCATTCTCATTATCGCTAATGTCCCCTCCATTATCATTATTGATATCCCCCTGCTGCTGACCGTCAAATTCGAAGTTGTATTGTTGTCTTAACAAGACTTTCATTTTGTCCGCTAATGGGGCTACTGCTCTGAAGGTCAGCCGCGGGAGCTTAATTTCCTGCCCACCGCTTGGTATTGGGGAACGTCTTGGCTTTGCATCTTCAACTGCTCCAGTAATCAATCCACCGTGGACCATGAAATAGTGGCACAGTTTACTCACTTCATGGGCAAGAAAAGTGAGAATCACGGTCCACCCTGAAATCTGATTTCTATAACCAAATTGTGATTTTTATAACGAAATTATGGTAGCAACCGCCAATAAAGTTACAGCCCTCCATCCACTGCTTCAAAAGTCTTCTCTAGCACATATGAGACTTCAGGTAAAATATGATGATCACCACCCCCTTGGAACCCCATAATCTGAGTCGGCGGGTTTTTTTATGACTGGTAAAATTTTTGACCGGGAAAAATATGGCGGAATCTTCGCCCAGACTGTATCAATTTAAGGCACCCGCTCCCTTCTTTGGTTTACGATAATTATCGTGAACAAAGTTAGAGTCTGGTGTTCAACAAATTTTAGATCTCTATTAACATGGTTTTTTAGACACCTAAATATGCCGATTTCCGGGTTTTTTTCAGCGTTAAATTTTAGCAGCTGGTTGCTTTTTTCCTTTTTATCTTTAACAATATAATAGAATAGACTATTTTGATCTACCTTTTGAACGACTTCTGATACGACTGATTAAGATTTCTCCTTAGAACACGGTTGTATTTGCTTTATCAGGGCTTTAACTTTCAGTTCTGTTCCTTTTACCAGGTTTCAGTCTCACGTAACTCCGCATTTCATTTTTTTTTAAATCTTATTTTTATCTGATATCGAGTGATATTTGTAAAAAAGTTGAACTATTTAAGTATTGCCATATTCGTATCCTATTGTTTTAGCCTTTAAAAAAAGCACCAGACCCGCAGCAATGACGAAAGTATTCTGTTTTCTACTAGTGCTAGGACTGATCGCTCTGACTCAGTGTCAGCCTCCAATAAGACGATCAGCTGAACCCCAACAGAACGGTGAACCATTTGTTGATTTTGGAAAACGATCAGCTGAACCCCAGCAGAACGGTGAACCATTTGTTGATTTTGGAAAACGATCAGCTGAACCCCAGCAGAACGGTGAACCATTTGTTGATTTTGGAAAACGATCAGCTGAACCCCAGCAGAACGGTAAACCATTTCTTGATTTTGGAAAACGATCAGCTGAACCCCAGCAGAACGGTGAACCATTTGTTGATTTCGGAAAACGATCAGCTGAACCCCAGCAGAACGGTGAACCATTTGTTGATTTTGGAAAACGATCAGCTGAACCCCAGCAGAACGGTGAACCATTTGTTGATTTTGGAAAACGATCAGCTGAACCCCAGCAGAACGGTGAACCATTTGTTGATTTTGGAAAACGATCAGCTGAACCCCAGCAGAACGGTGAACCATTTGTTGATTTTGGAAAACGATCAGCTGAACCCTCAACCCCAGCAGGGACCCCAATAATGCTAACTTGTATGAAACTGCACTGGGTAACGCAGGGGTAAGGTGTGATACGATCACGAGTAAATTTTGTTGAATGACCATAAGTTTAAAAAGTTGCATTGAATATTGAGTTTTATTTCTCTTAGATGTGAAAAATATTGCAATTTACTTTATATCAAAAATAAAACATACTCCTATCTAATTCTATGTACCTCTTATCGAGGTTCATATATAAGATAATAGCTTATAAACTATTATCTTATCTATGTACCTCGATAAGAGTACAGTGTAGCACAGTTTAACTACGGGACTACTATATCTTGAGACAAGTAAGTAAACAAGGAGGAATGCTGAAACTAAATACGGTAAATTCAGCCATTTCTTACAGCTTCTCCGACCTCAAGTTCACTAAGGGGTCGTTCACATATTACCTAATCAGCAGAGGGGGGGGGGGTTTCAAATGCTTACGGTTGATTACGGGGGGGGGGGGGGGGGTCAAACCTTGATTACGTTATATAGGGGGGGGGTTCGGTCTTGATTACGGTTGATTACGAAGGGGAGGGGGGGGGGGGGGAAAAATTGCCAAAATATTGATTACGTAATATGTGAACGACCCCTAAAGAGGATTACTGGTTAATGTGGGGTTGACATACAGTTATCAATTATTATAAATGTAAAAAATATTTTGATATTCGTTATATATCACTAATTTTCACACATGTTTACAAAACGAATGTTAAGTGAAAATGAACCTGTGGTAAGCGACCAGGATCCTTTCTCTGACAGTGCCGTTGTATTTAATGTCGATCACGTGCAACATTACCCCGTACAGGTACAGGCTCTCACATAACAACTGCGGTATTATTGGAGAAGGTTGTGCGAAAAGAGGTTGTTAACTAGTTAAATCTTGAGATGAGAACGTTTGGGTATTTTGTTGGATTGGCTAACAGTACCCCTACATATTATTATAAAGTTGGCAACCTTTTCCCACAGTTGGTACCTGTTTGCCTTCAGTATCCATGAAGACAGTCTCCAGTGACTGTTGTATGTAGATACCCTCTTCCAACTCCTCCATAAACCTGACACACAGCATTATTGATACCACCCAAACATTAAACAACCACCTAACCACACAAACAAGAAATGCGGCCGCTTTTCTTTTGTGGATGGCCGCTAAATTTCCCGATCCGGGATGAAGTATTCTATCATATTCCATACCAGTACCACCTGGGGACCCCAGTCTTTGCTGTTTATAAGCATGCAGATATGGCGGAGTGACAGGCCGAGCGCCGCCCAGTTGATATAATTCTATATTGAATTTGAAAATCGTGTATATTTCTATGTAACTATATGTTTATTGTTTATGCAACCTGACACGGATCTGTGCAAAATAGTAATACTAACTCAAAATAATAATACAATGCTATCAATTAGTCCCTATCGGGATGCGTACATGGTAAAATTAACAATGTACTTGAACATTTCAGCACTGCGCGCCAACAATTGTTTAATTCAGATGATCGCGCAAAATAACTTTGCGCAGGCAGACACGTGGGCGATAACTAGACTGGGGGCGAGGGCACGCACGCACGCACGCACGCACGGTCGCAAAGCTACCATATACAAAAAAAACCTCGATCGCTAACCCTTGTCCTTGACTCTTTTGCGCCTTCGGCACTTTGAGTCATGGATCGGGAAAAAATACGAAAAAGAAAAGGTTAAATCAAGATTTTGATCCTAAATAAGAGCGCGTGAGAGGTAGTTACGACTTCAAGCTCCCTCGTTACCTGTTAATATAGTACTATGGCTTAGGGGGGAAGCCAAGGGGTATTTGTGATATTATGTGGGACTTTATTATGGGGAATTTCCAAAACCCATTAAAGTATTTCCCAAAATACCCCTTGGCTTCCCCCAGGTTTACTATACAGTTGACAGCATTGTAAATGAACCTGTTGATATCGCAGATATACTTGTAGACACTCTCGAACACCTTATAGAACCTCTTGAGTAGACCGAGGTGGTTTTCTCTGAATTCCTCGTCTCTGTCCTGGTGGAACAAGTTGTGGGGTTATTGAGGTTTATTGGACACTATTGAGGTTTGTTGGACACTATTGAGGTGTGTTGAACACTATTGAGGTGTGTTGGACACTATTGAGGTTTGTTGGACACTATTGAGGTGTGTTGGACACTATTGAGGTTTGTTGGACACTATTGAGGTGTGTTGGACACTATTGAGGTGTGTTGGACACTATTGAGGTGTGTTGGACACTATTGAGGTTTATTGGACACTATTGAGGTTTGTTGGACACTATTGAGGTTTATTGGACACTATTGAGGTTTATTGGACACTATTGAGGTTTGTTGGACACTATTGAGGTGTGTTGGACACTATTGAGGTGTGTTGGACACTATTGAGGTGTGTTGGACACTATTGAGGTGTGTTGGACACTATTGAGGTGTGTTGGACACTATTGAGGTGTGTTGGACACTATTGAGGTTTGTTGGACACTATTGAGGTGTATTGGACACTATTGAGGTGTGTTGAACACTATTGAGGTGTATTGGACACTATTGAGGTGTGTTGAACACTATTGAGGTGTGTTGAACACTATTGAGGTGTGTTGGACACTATTGAGGTGTGTTGGACACTATTGAGGTGTGTTGGACACTATTGAGGTGTGTTGGACACTATTGAGGTGTGTTGGACACTATTGAGGTGTGTTGGACACTATTGACGTTTGTTGGACACTATTGAGGTGTTTTGGACACTATTGAGGTTTGTTGGACACTATTGAGGTGTGTTGGACACTATTGAGGTGTGTTGGACACTATTGAGGTTTGTTGGACACTATTAAGGTTTGTTGGACACTATTGAGGTTTGTTGGACACTATTGAGGTTTGTTGGACACTATTGAGGTTTGTTGGACACTATTGAGGTTTGTTGGACACTATTGAGGTGTGTTGGACACTATTGAGGTGTATTGGACACTATTGAGGTTTGTTGGACACTATTGAGGTGTGTTGGACACTATTGAGGTTTATTGGACACTATTGAGGTTTGTTGGACACTATTGAGGTTTATTGGACACTATTGAGGTTTATTGGACACTATTGAGGTTTGTTGGACACTATTGAGGTGTGTTGGACACTATTGAGGTGTGTTGGACACTATTGAGGTTTGTTGGACACTATTGAGGTGTGTTGGACACTATTGAGGTGTGTTGGACACTATTGAGGTGTGTTGGACACTATTGTGTTGTGTTGGACACTATTGAGGTGTGTTGGACACTATTGAGGTTTGTTGGACACTATTGAGGTGTATTGGACACTATTGAGGTTTATTGGACACTATTGAGGTTTGTTGGACACTATTGAGGTTTATTGGACACTATTGAGGTTTGTTGGACACTATTGAGGTGTATTGGACACTATTGAGGTGTGTTGGACACTATTAAGGTGTGTTGGACACTATTGAGGTTTATTGGACACTATTGTGTTGTGTTGGACACTATTGAGGTGTGTTGGACACTATTGAGGTGTGTTGAACACTATTGAGGTGTGTTGGACACTATTGAGGTGTGTTGGACACTATTGAGGTGTGTTGGACACTATTGAGGTGTGTTGGACACTATTGAGGTGTGTTGGACACTATTGAGGTGTGTTGGACACTATTGAGGTGTGTTGGACACTATTGAGGTGTGTTGGACACTATTGAGGTGTGTTGGACACTATTGAGGTGTGTTGGACACTATTGAGGTTTGTTGGACACTATTGAGGTGTATTGGACACTATTGAGGTGTGTTGAACACTATTGAGGTGTGTTGGACACTATTGAGGTTTATTGGACACTATTGTGTTGTGTTGGACACTATTGAGGTGTGTTGGACACTATTGAGGTGTGTTGGACACTATTGAGGTGTGTTGGACACTATTGACGTTTGTTGGACACTATTGAGGTGTTTTGAACACTATTGAGGTTTGTTGGACACTATTGAGGTGTGTTGGACACTATTGAGGTGTGTTGGACACTATTGAGGTTTGTTGGACACTATTAAGGTTTGTTGGACACTATTGAGGTTTGTTGCACACTATTGAGGTTTGTTGGACACTATTGAGGTTTGTTGGACACTATTGAGGTTTGTTGGACACTATTGAGGTGTGTTGGACACTATTGAGGTGTATTGGACACTATTGAGGTTTGTTGGACACTATTGAGGTGTGTTGGACACTATTGAGGTTTATTGGACACTATTGAGGTTTGTTGGACACTATTGAGGTTTATTGGACACTATTGAGGTTTATTGGACACTATTGAGGTTTGTTGGACACTATTGAGGTGTGTTGGACACTATTGAGGTTTGTTGGACACTATTGAGGTTTGTTGGACACTATTGAGGTTTGTTGGACACTATTGAGGTTTGTTGGACACTATTGAGGTTTGTTGGACACTATTGAGGTTTGTTGGACACTATTGAGGTGTGTTGGACACTATTGAGGTGTATTGGACACTATTGAGGTTTGTTGGACACTATTGAGGTGTGTTGGACACTATTGAGGTGTGTTGGACACTATTGAGGTGTGTTGGACACTATTGAGGTTTGTTGGACACTATTGAGGTTTATTGGACACTATTGAGGTGTGTTGGACACTATTGAGGTGTGTTGGACACTATTGAGGTGTGTTGGACACTATTGAGGTTTGTTGGACACTATTGAGGTGTGTTGGACACTATTGACGTTTGTTGGACACTATTGAGGTGTTTTGAACACTATTGAGGTTTGTTGGACACTATTGAGGTGTGTTGGACACTATTGAGGTGTGTTGGACACTATTGAGGTTTGTTGGACACTATTAAGGTTTGTTGGACACTATTGAGGTTTGTTGCACACTATTGAGGTTTGTTGGACACTATTGAGGTTTGTTGGACACTATTGAGGTTTGTTGGACACTATTGAGGTGTGTTGGACACTATTGAGGTGTATTGGACACTATTGAGGTTTGTTGGACACTATTGAGGTGTGTTGGACACTATTGAGGTTTATTGGACACTATTGAGGTTTGTTGGACACTATTGAGGTTTATTGGACACTATTGAGGTTTATTGGACACTATTGAGGTTTGTTGGACACTATTGAGGTGTGTTGGACACTATTGAGGTGTGTTGGACACTATTGAGGTGTGTTGGACACTATTGTGTTGTGTTGGACACTATTGAGGTGTGTTGGACACTATTGAGGTGTGTTGGACACTATTGAGGTTTGTTGGACACTATTGAGGTGTATTGGACACTATTGAGGTTTATTGGACACTATTGAGGTTTGTTGGACACTATTGAGGTTTATTGGACACTATTGAGGTTTGTTGGACACTATTGAGGTG
Organism: Bolinopsis microptera; assembly: GCF_026151205.1. Taxonomy (NCBI): domain Eukaryota; kingdom Metazoa; phylum Ctenophora; class Tentaculata; order Lobata; family Bolinopsidae; genus Bolinopsis; species Bolinopsis microptera. The sequence continues at coordinate 13,090,921 of NC_087076.1, read as the reverse complement.
TATTGGACACTATTGAGGTGTGTTGGACACTATTAAGGTGTGTTGGACACTATTGAGGTTTATTGGACACTATTGTGTTGTGTTGGACACTATTGAGGTGTGTTGGACACTATTGAGGTGTGTTGAACACTATTGAGGTGTGTTGGACACTATTGAGGTGTGTTGGACACTATTGAGGTGTGTTGGACACTATTGAGGTGTGTTGGAAACTATTGAGGTTTGTTGGACACTATTGAGGTTTGTTGGACACTATTGAGGTTTGTTGGACACTATTGAGGTTTGTTGGACACTATTGAGGTTTGTTGGACACTATTGAGGTTTGTTGGACACTATTGAGGTGTGTTGGACACTATTGAGGTGTATTGGACACTATTGAGGTTTGTTGGACACTATTGAGGTGTGTTGGACACTATTGAGGTGTGTTGGACACTATTGAGGTGTGTTGGACACTATTGAGGTTTGTTGGACACTATTGAGGTTTATTGGACACTATTGAGGTGTGTTGGACACTATTGAGGTGTGTTGGACACTATTGAGGTGTGTTGGACACTATTGAGGTTTGTTGGACACTATTGAGGTGTGTTGGACACTATTGAGGTTTGTTGGACACTATTGAGGTGTGTTGGACACTATTGAGGTTTGTTGGACACTATTGAGGTTTGTTGGACACTATTGAGGTTTGTTGGACACTATTGAGGTGTGTTGGACACTATTGGGGTGTGTTGGACACTATTGAGGTGTGTTGGACACTATTGAGGTTTATTGGACACTATTGAGGTGTGTTGGACACTATTGAGGTGTGTTGGACACTATTGAGGTGTGTTGGACACTATTGAGGTTTGTTGGACACTATTGAGGTGTGTTGGACACTATTGAGGTGTGTTGGACACTATTGAGGTTTATTGGACACTATTGAGGAAGCAGGAGCACTATTGAGGAAGCAGGAGGTTTATGTTGAGAAATCAGGAGTTTGGACTTGATGGAAATTGGGAAACATGTGTCCAGTGTTTGACACAAGTTGGGAAGTAGGCGCTTTTACAATACTGTAATAAATCACAGATTGGTGTGAAGAGTGCTAAATGTTGACTCCAGCTGACAACAAAGGGATAGTCATCGCGTATCTGAGTCGCACACGCACAATGTGGCACTTTGTAGTTACCGACCTCATCAACTACCACGTGTGGCGCGCACTACCACTGTTTCTTGACCGAGAAAAGGAGTAATTCCAGTAATATTGTTACAATCATGTGTTTAACTCTGAGTGACTCTAGAAACAGAGCAGATGTGAGATTTCTTTCATAATAGAAGTGGAAATGCTAACTTAATTCTTAACTTATCCGGCTAATAGGGCAAACAGCGACCACCGCTTAAGAGCCGGTTAAGAGCCGTTTAAGAGTCGTTTAAGAACCGCTTAAGAGCCGTTTAAGAACCGGCTAAGAACCGGCTAAGAACCGGTTAAGAGCCGGTTTAGAGCCGGTTAAGAGCCGATGAGCGGCCGCTTAAGAACCGTCTAAGGACCGCTTAAGAACCGCTTAAGAACCGTTGAAGAACCGCCTCTAAAACTGCATTTAAACAACCTAAGAACCAACTTAGAGCCGTTTAAGAACCGGTTAAGAACCGTCTAAGGACCGCTTAAGAACCGGTTAAGAACCGCCTATAGAAAACAGATTTATAAATCTACTAATAAACTTAGAGCCGTTTAAGAACCGGTTAAGAACCGGATAAGAACCGGCTCTTAACCGGTTAAGAACCGCCTATAGAAAACAGATTTATAAATCTACTTATCAACCTAGATAAGTAACCGGTTAAGAACCGTTGTAGAACCGTCTCTAAACACCCAGACACGATTGCTAAACAAGTAAACAGTGAGAAGTTTGTAGACAAAAATTCTCCCGTCAATTTCAGACTTTTAATATGTTAATTTTCAGATTTACAATTGATTAAGAATGAATAGACGATATTTCATGAATAAATTTTCAGATTTTCAGATTTACAATTGGTTAAGAATGAATAGACGATATTTCATGAATAAATTGAAGTAATAGTTATAATGTACATCAATTACTGTGTTAAATCAATTACAATGTTAAATTACAGAATGAGTTTACAGATAAATCAGTATCCCGCCAAGGGTACCAATGCCACCCCATCTATGTTCAAGGTCTTCAGCTTCTGTTGTCCGGAAGTGGTGTTGAGGACTGCTGCCGCCAAGGTCTTGGCACGCTTCAGGTTGAGAGTGCTACCGTGGTGTCGTAGCGTCTCCTTAAATCGTGTAGGAGACACCAGGAGGGCTTCAGCGATGGGTCTGACGTTCCTCCAGAAGCCACGCTTCACGTTGATACTGTCGAGGGCTTCGTATAGGCCGCATCCAGTTCGATGCATCGTGTCCACCACAGATGAGTAGAAATCAGAGTAGACTTTATAAATCTGTTTTCTATAGGCGGTTCTTAACCGGTTCTTAAGCGGTCCTTAGACGGTTCTTAACCGGTTCTTAAACGGCTCTAAGTTGGTTCTTAGGTTGTTTAAATGCAGTTTTAGAGGCGGTTCTTCAACGGTTCTTAAGCGGTTCTTAAGCGGTCCTTAGACGGTTCTTAAGCGGCCGCTCAACGGCTCTTGACCGGCTCTAAACCGGCTCTTAACCGGCTCTTAACCGGTTCTTAAGCGGTTCTTAGCCGGTTCTTAGCCGGTTCTTAAACGGTTCTTAAGCGGCTCTTAAGCGGTTCTTAAACGGCTCTTAAACGGCTCTTAAACGGCTCTTAACCGGCTCTTAAGCGGTGGTCGGTCTTTGACCTACTTCCCACTTATCCGTAAAAAACGAAGCTAGTTAAATGTCTTAAAGAATCAGGCAGGTGCTGGCAAATAACGCGTTTAGCACAAAGAGAGCTCTCCTAACACCTCCCTCCACTGTCAAGCCTGCACACTATAAAACCCCACCACACATCCAATCTCTCATCATAATTCTCGTACTAATTCAACCTCAGAGACCACCCTAATCATGAAGCTTAGTTACATTGCCTCGCTGCTGTTAGTAGCTGCCCTAGCCGCTGTGCTGGCTAACAGACACGCTGTTGAGATCAGATCCCCCGGCAGAGTATTCGCTCACCAAGGCTATGATGTCAGGTTCAACTTTGGTATTCGCTCTCTAGACAGGAATGTAAGTATGGTTTAGTCGAGGTTAAGCTTTTTGTTGTGTTATGGTCCAGGATTCACTGCTGTATTCTTATTTCTTCTGAATTACGATTTCACATGTTTTTTATTGAGATTGTTTTAAGAAGACCTCATAATGACAAATTTATCCCACTATCCCAGGTGAGCCTGAACGAATCGATGGTCCAGATGAGCAAATACAATGCCACCTACCTACCCTTCAACTTCACCCTCAAGTCGGTTGTCGCCGATAATTCGAGTAAGTTATTAATATAATTATATACAGAGTAAAAAGGCTGCTCTTTTCAGTAGAAAGTAGATGGTATCATTGTTACAGACCACACCATAGTCATGGTCTCAAATTATTAGTAATATTATTGTAGCAGTGCTGAAAGTCACTTTTTCAGGCGTTGTACACGGTATACACGGACGTGTAAGGATCAGGAACGCTTCATGTGACCATGCTGGGAAATACCTGATTAAATACGGAGAAATGCGCAAGGGCAGGTCATTCAGGATTAAAATCAGTGGGTGTCAGGAACGAAACAACACCATCGCTTTGTAAGATGGAGAGTGGGACCTACTCTATGTGAATCAATGATGCTTTCATTTTCTGGATATGATTACAATTCAATTCTTGATATGAAAAACATTGTGTTTTCTTGAAATTGTTGTTTTCTTGTGTTTTAATACCTGTAAGTCTCCGTTTGCATCTAGTTTGTTGTTGAATGCTTCTACAGAGGTAAAGTAGGAGAAGTCTGATAATAGCGGACCGTACCTGAAAAATAAGAGGTTAACAGTCAAATATTCAACGAAATCTCAAAAATCTAAAAAGTAAGGGATCGTGTACAAATTACGTAAGCCTTATTTTATCGATTTTAGCCCCCCCCCCCCACCTTCCCCTTAAGATATATGGTGTACGAATAAAATGAGCCTAAGCTTTTCTAAAGCCCCTCCTTCTACACGTAATGTGCAAACGTACTTTGATAATTTCAATTTCCACCCTTTTCTCAACTTTCAAAATTCTAAAGGGTGGATTTGAACACACGGTAACAATTGTGGACTAGAGTACTTTTCCATACGACTTGGCTAAAGGATCCCAATCGGCTATCGGCCATCTAAGAATTGAGATTCGAGTTGCATACAATAGGTAGTGTTGCGATTAAGTTTAAGAGTTTAAGGGCAGTAGAATACCGAATGAACAGAGCTATTATTTTTTCTAACAAGATTACAGATTTCAGACACACATCATTTACCAGATCACTCGCTAACCGATGGTTTATATAATATATATTATGTCCACATCAAATCCACAAACTCTTTCATCTACACTCTACACTCTACAGGGTAACAGTACAGCCTTTGTTCGTGGTTACCCTGACACCCCCCCCCCCCCCCTGACAAGTCCTATAGTCGATGTGACTATTTATACTTGATATTGTTGAGCAACATGACTACGGGGAGCTAGAGAATACAGTTTGACGTGTACAGATAAATCTCATCAACCTTTAACCAGTATTTGAGAATTTATCGCTTTGACCATTGGCTCGATAACTGAGCAGCAAGATTCGTCGCACTCGAAATTGCAGCTTATTGAAGGGGCTTCGCTACCCAATCTTATTAACAAAAGCATGTGGATATAACGTCGTGTTGACAATGGATCCCATCAACTCCTCGCAGCGAGACTAGAGAAGAGTAAAACTTGCTTTTAAAGTTGCAGAGTTATTAATAGCATAATATATAGATGGTCCTGATTGCTAACTGGTCGCAGTGATAGTAAATCGAGCGAGCAACCGCATCTAGCAGCAACCGGGACTGTCAAATTTGTGTTTTTTTCCTTCATTGATAACGTTCCTGTCACAGGATGTAAACTATTTCCTCTCTACAACCTCAGGTACTTTGAATTAGTTTTAGTTATTATTACACACAATTCATATATATATGCTATATAGCTTATATATAAGCTATTATTTATTACTGTCATCTTCAACATTGAATTAGAATATTTTGAACTAAAAATAAACCTGCTGAACGACTTGTGTCACCCTTAATCCATACCTTACTGTACTATGCTTTGCTGATTATATTACCGAGGAATTATTAGTTCTTCATTATTGCCAAAAAAAAGTGGGCGTAAAATTATGTTCGGCGAGATTCGGACCCTCGATTTGCTGATTAAGAGCAGACATGCTAACCAACTAAGCCACACGGTCATGTGTAGTGAAGTAATATTGGTATATATATTATCGCGCGTTTCTGCTAATTCTACGATGCTGAAAAAAGACACCTTAGGCTCGCGGTTAGTCTCGCGTGAGTGCAAGCCTGAGTATGAGATTTAAACGAATCTCGAAAAAAAATCTCGCACAAAACTCGCGCGCGTTACGTCGAAGTTTTCACAATATAAACAAGTGATATAATACACGTGATCGCACGCCATGCTAAGTTCCTAATTTGTGTGTCCCTCAACTTTTAAATTAAATTTTTTCTGTTTTCTTATTTATTTTCTTGTTATATTTTTTCTGTGTTTATTTACAAATTTTGTGCGATAAGCCTAACTCACAGTCTCGCCTTAATCTTGACCTGGGATTTTTTGTACGCACCCTGTAAGTAAGATAATTATAATTGTAAGGTGATAATTTACAGGTTTTGTCATTGACTTGTGTTTTAGGGTTTGAAACCTGGTTAGAAGAGGAGCTACCCAGTTGTTGTGCGTACGGACAGAGGGTCACCACTGGTATAATTTAGGTTGGTATTTACTATTTATACATGAAGTTGGTTTATAACTGCTATGTTTTTAGTTATTAGTATCAATAGTTTACGAAATGCAATCAGGCTGGGTTTTTATTGTCGACTTGTGTTTTAGGGTTTAGAAGAGAAAGCTAGTTGGTGTGCGTACGGACAGAGGGCCACTATTGTAGTCTACCTCAGGTAATATAAATTAGTTTTAGTTATCAACATACACAATACACATGCAGTGTCCAAAATGGAATTGAACATATTTATATGATTATATATGGACACGTTCATTGAAGTTTGAGGAAATTGGTAAATTTCTAAAACAGCGTTTTTGACGATAGTGGTTTAATTTTAACATATATTAATCTAGCGTGTTCATAAGTTCTGAACATTAGCCACGTGACCCATACTTCCATATGCACTGCTCAAAAATAAAATGTATTGCTTTTTGGCACTATTATGTAAAAAATGTCACATTTTTGTGACATTGTTTACCATAGCTGCCCAATTAGCATTTTTTGGTCTAAAATATAGTAAATTAGGTCAATCTAACAATTATGATTTAATGTAGGCCTAAAGGGCAGTGATCGAACGGCTTTAAGGCTACATTTCGTAAACTTTGTCACACTCAGAATACGAGACCTCTTTTCTACTGTGAGGTGTCCTCAAAACCCTTTCAACTCATTATTTGATAGTTCTTCTGCCAATCATAGCCCTAAAATATGTTGTTTTGAAAAGTTAACAAATACATGCACTTGGCTATTGGGAAATGATGTAAATTCTGTCACATTATATGGAATTTGAAATTCTGGGCGAATTTCCGAAATCAATTATATCTGATTTTGGTTTGGAAGGCGGGAAAACTCTATATAAGGACGATACACGGATACAGTTGATTGAAGTATAGGGCAGTTGATGTAAACATCGTCACAAAATGATACGAAATCGTAAATGGACACGTTCATGTTGAAGTTTAAGGATATTGGTAAACCAAAAAAATAGCGTGTTCAGAAGTTCTGGACATTAGCCACGTGACCCATACTTCCATATACACGGCTCAGAAATACAATTTATTGTTTTTAGGCACTATAATGTAAAAAATGTCACATTTTTGTTACTGTGTTAACCATAGCTGCCCAATTAGCATTTTTTGGTTTAAAATATAGTAGATTAGGTCATTCTAACAATGCAATTATGATACAACATTTGGCTAAAGGGCAGGGATCGAACGGTTTTAAGGCAATATTTCGTAAACTTTGTCACACTCAGAATACGATACCTCTTTTATACTGTGAGGTGTCCTCAAAACCCTTTCAACTCTTTATTTGATGGTTCTTCTACCAATCATAGCCCTAAAATATGTTGTTTTGAAAAGTTAGCAAATACATGCACTTATTGGGAAATGATGTAAATTCTGTCACATTATATGGAATTTAAAATTTTGGGTGAATTGCCGAAATCATTTATATCTGATTTAGGTTTGGAAGGCGGGAAAACTCTATATAAGGACGATGCACGGATAGAGCTGATTCAAGTTAAGGGCAGTTGATGTAAAAATTGTCACAATAATAATAAGGGCAGTTGATATGAAAGAAAATCTATCTAACTAATGCAATGGCTGATGTGATGAAATTTACATTTCTTCAAGACCCTATTTTGAAGAAACATGCCTCGATTAGAATTCAATATTCTTCCAGGAATTATTAGTAGGTTATTATTCAGCAAATCAGAACTCAAGTTTAACAATTCTGAGTTTAATTTTACTAAGTTACCGAAATGTGACGAAATTCACTTTTCCTGCCCCAGCAGTATAATTTCAATGTGATGAAAAATGGGCATGGGTTTCTATATTTCCTTATCTCTGAATTAATCATTTTAAACTATAATTAGGACTGTTGATGTGAAAGAAAGTGTATCTAAATTTTACAATGACGTATGTGACGAAATTTACATTTCTTGACCCTATTTTGAAGAACCATACCCCGATTAGAATTCAATATTCTTCCAGGAATTATTAGTAGGTTATTATTCAGCAGATCATCAGAACTCAAGTTTGACAATTCTGAGTTTAATTATACTAAGTTACCGAAATGTGACGAAATTCAGTTTTCCTGCCCCAAAAGTATAATTTCAATGTGATGAAAAATGGGCATGGGTTTCTATATTTCCTTTATCTCTGAATTAATCATTTCAAACTATAATTAGGACAGTTGATGTAAAAGAAAATGTATCTAAATTTTACAATGACGTATGTGACGAAATTTACATTTCTTGACCCTATTTTGAAGAACCATACCCCGATTAGAATTCAATATTCTTCCAAGAATTATTGGTAGGTTATTTTTCAGCAAATCAGAACCCAAGTTTAACAATGCTGAGTTTGATATCACTAATTTACCGAAATGTGACGAAATTTACTTTTCCTGCCCCAACAGTATAATTTCAATGTGATGAAAAATGGGCATGGGTTTCTAATTTCTATATTTCCTGTATAAATCCATTCCAACTATAATAAGGGCAGTTGATATGAAAGAAAATCTATCTAACTAATGCAATGGCTGATGTGACGAAATTTACATTTCTTGCCCCTATTTTGAAGAATCATACCTCAATTAGTATATAATGTTACTTTATCACCATCACTATGTCGATAAACACGGAGCAAATAAAGTTATAATATTTTTTGTGTGACGAAATTTACAAATTTTTATCCTGTTCAGGTGTTGAAATTTATCCAATGTTAACATATCACTGCCATATAATAATTTATATGACCGGCGTATGGTTGAAATATTGTTAATTGATCCATAGTACGTAATATAGGGTGTTTAAGTTGGTATACTAATATCTACTCAATTTCACACATGTTGAGATATCATACAAATTTATGTGACTAAATTTACCTATTTCTGCCTTCTGTATTTGTATTTGCCTATAACAATGAAATATGTGAACAATTCCAAACACATTCAGCTCACAAAATAATGCTAAACTATTCGGCATTTCTTGTCAGGATGTCATAAACATCCCTCATATAAATTTCTTAAATGTGTGACGGAGTTTACATGGTGCTACCATTTAAGGAAAAAGTCGCTAAATATGTAGGTAGATAATAGTCATATACAGCTATTCTATGAATTGGAAATTCGAAAATTTGGTCAAACACGGCAACAAGGGGTCCATATAAACTCCGTCACGTTTTTATAGTGTGACAAAGTTTACAACTCACTGCCGGCCGCATTTAAGCGATATCTTATCGTCTGATAAAGATATCGTTATGCGACAAAGTTTATCTAGAGGATGAAACGATTATCTTAGGGTTAGAGGGTTTATATAGTTTCATAGTGTGACACATTTTACATCATCGTGCCATTCAGTAGGGTCACTAATATTTACCAATATCCTCAAACTTCAATGAACGTGTCCATATAATATTTGTGATCAAAATTTTGAAAGTTTCAAATCGAATCATGCACTATCAGCCAGTGTAGACGTTTCGAACATCGAACTAATCATTGTCTTAACAATGTTTGCGATGTTCATGTTGGTTATATATATTTTAAAAATCCATTCTCTTCAGAGACTGTCTAATCAAGCCTAATGAGTATGATGATAATGTGCGGTGGTGTGTTGCTGTTAACACTAATCAGCGATGTGACGTCATCAAACCAAGTCAGCGATGTGGCCTCATCAAACCAAGTCAGCGATGTGACGTTATCAAATAAAGTCAGCAATGTGACGTCATCAAACAAAACCACATTCTCCAATCCCCAAGGTTGGTTTGGTTATTTCTAATGTTAGTATTATAGATTATAGAAGCAATACATTCATACTGAATATGGGTAATTTTTTGTTATTTTTACCTTGGTTAAAAATCGATTATCAAACAGCACTTTTTCTGATGGGTGCTTGCTCGCAAATTGAATGGTTTTCCCTGTGATTGATCACGATCTGCTCCAATCGGTCAACTTAGCCAATATTTCAATCATACATGGCACTTTATCACTTGATGACAAAGACATTATGAATAAAATGAAGTTAATAAAGATAATTGTCAGTTGAAAAGACATGGAGAGACGACGGGAAATGTGGTGCCCATAGCCTCGTGAACACTGCAAACGGGTTGATAATTTCGGAGTGTAATCCTGATGGGGAGAGCCCTTGTTGCAACCCTGATATTTTACCGGCGGGACATTGTGGTTACTCTCGTTACTATTGCAACTGTGAGGGATGTATAGACTACAGAAATGTGTCAAAATGGAGAGATGAAGGTACAAAATCATTTTCAGTAATAGGTAAAATTAATTAGAATACTTTAATCTATATTATATTGTCGGCCGGGTGGTGTAGTGGTAACAAGATCGCCTCCCAAGCAGAAGACCCGGGTTCAAATCCGGTCGGATGCAAGTCGGCCAGTTACCAAGCTGTGATTTGGTACAGCTTCGGCTGATGATACACACTCTCTGGCTCGTAGGATTAACCCCCCATACAGCAGCTAGTATAGTGCCTCGGCACAGAGTGGCTTAGGGTTACTGAAAAAGGAGATAAGCACCTCAGGCCATCCCAACGTTCGGGAGCAGACGTGGGCGCCGCCGAAAATGCTGCAGCGGCGGCGTGAGGCCGTATTTCACTCGGCGGCGTATTGGCGGCTGGAACCAATTTTTTGGCAACATAGTCATTGTACCACTGACTGACATCTTATAAGCTAATGTACACTTTGTATGCTAAGGTTCATTTCAAAATTGAATGACGATTTGAAAGAGCAACTATTTATACTCTGTTCAGCAACAAGCAGATATTCGGCTACGATTTTTTTAACTGTTTAGGCAAAAATTTGACATTCGGCGCGCCGATCGAAATTTATCGGCGGCGGCGGCGGCGTGTCGAATTTATCGGCGGCGGCGGCGTACCGGCGGCGGCGCCCACGTCTGTTCGGGAGAGACCTGCCCTTGTTGTATTGTTGTAATCTATATCATGCCAAATTTCCTCTTGTCATCACTGAACAGTGAACAGGTGTTAACATTAGGCTGTTTTTTACGATTTTCTGGCCCATCAAGGACTTGTTTGGGAGTCCCAGCATGGGTATTGGGTATCGGAGACCAGGACGTTCACATCTAACATTTTTGGATATGCTGAAGAGGGATACCAAAGTGCCCAGCAGTCAGGAGATCCAGACAGCGATGCTTGACCGACAAGTGTGGAGGGGATACATAGTTGCTCGGACTTTTGTCCCGACCTAAGTCAGTTAGTCAGTCAGTGTTTTTGAGGACACTTTTGAACATCTGAGAATTACGCTAAAATTCTCAACTTAAATTCAGGCGAGAAGAGGTGGAGAGATGACGGTGTTTGTGGTTTGTATTACCCCCTCCCTGACGGCAACGCTACAGAGTGTAACCCTGGAGGAGAGAAACCTTGTTGTAATGACAAAGAGAAGGGTCTGTGCGGGAACTCGTCCGACTATTGCACCTGTGAGGGGTGTATCGACTACAGAGATGTTGCAAAGTGGAGACAAGACGGTAAGAAATATGACAGAGCTAGATACCAATATTTATATCCGAATGTGCAAATTAATCCTCAGTTGTAGCAAGAATTTTTCCAATCACCATCTTGCGAAGCAAAAATGTTAAGTAAAAGGTTACGAATGGTCGTTTTTGCAGAAAAAGAGGGATTTTGGATCTAACGGGGTGGTGCCATCTCAGACAATTTAGCCATTTGCTTTTACGAAATGTATTTTACTTTTTCTTCATTTCGAGACAATGGCGAAAAAAAATTTTATTCGTCGAGTTAGATACAAATCTGCAGCTAAGAAACGATGGAGAAATGACGGGCATTGCGGTATAAGATACCCCCTGGGTAACGGGAACGCTGCTGAATGCGATCCTGAAGGGCACAATCCTTGTTGCAGTAACTGGGAGCGATGTGGTGATTCAGCAGACCATTGCACTTGCGATGGATGTATCGATTACAGAGATGCAAAGAAGATGACTAACGAAGGTAGCCCATAGATAAACCCTCTAATTTTTCGCTTATCATTGTACTTGCTTGGTCTTGTTACCAGTTTTAACAAAAACATGTTTTATGTTTTTCTGAATTGATTGCTGCAGAACCTATCAGCTGTCTCCTGTCATGACATAAGCATTCAAACTTTTTACAGGAAGGCTGCAGTTCCAACTGATGAGTTACGCGGAGATGCCGGCAACATCGAGCTCTGGAATTCTTGAAGCCTTTGCACCTGGTTCATCTAAGAAAGTAGGTTCTCAAGTTGTTATTTCGACAAGCTGACAGCTGTGCTGGTGGTGAAAAATTACCGCAATGGTTACACAAGGACCGTTCGAATATATTACTTGGCCGGAATTTGATGTTTTCAGCTCCTTTTCCCCTTCCTTTAACCACAATTTATAAATGGATATTGTGTAGAAATGTTAACAGTATTAAACTATTATTTCAGAGTAAACTTATTGTCGCGGAAAAGTTCTCCGACATCGCATCAAACCTTATTTGCCGAGATTTGGGATTTGAACATGCCATAGATTGGGTGGATTACGTCGACCGGAGTGAAAGATACTACTGGAATGTCACTGTTGAAGACTATATCCTCTTGTCGGATCTTCACTGTGGGGATGAAGCGGACACTTTTGATGATTGTTCGTACAACATGAAAATGGTCTACTATCCATACTTAGTACTTCCCGTTATCATCTTATCCTGTAACCCTGCACCAGGTAACATTTCTGTACATTAAATTAAAAGTAGTCAGTAAAAACTGCAACTGTTCATGTCTAAAAAAACGGCGTGATCGCTTGTATGGTTTACAGCGAGGGTATACTGTTAATGTTTATTTGTGTAGGTTTAACGTCAAAACAGTTGGCACGTCCTTTCGATAATATTAAAGTAGAGCCCTGATTTTCCTTGCTGACAATTCCATGCAACTTATAAATTATCACAGGACAGTGCAAAGAAATAAGATTGCAATATACAATCCAAATTGTATGTGTTCACGAGTTTCTATTCGATGTCCTGAAATGTGTTGGTTCTGAGACATATTACACATATGTAAAAGAAATTGCAATGCATCAAATTCAATATCATGAAGCTGAAATTATAGCGAATAATGATGGACATATGACACAATTGTTCGTTTCCAGAATTTGTCCGAATATAACCCGGCATAATTATCAGCTCTGTATAAACGAAATCAGATTCTTTTCACTCGATTCATTTCTAATTGAAATAAAGGGTTCATTTTGTAGTGGATTCATTGGTAACACTTCATACGCCGGAATGTTAGGATTTAAATGGAAGCAAATATTAGACCATGACTGGGTTTGTGATAAAGCTCAAGCTGATTTAACATATCAGTCACTTATTTCTTGGGATAAAGATTTAGGAGACTCATGCAACAAAAACACGGATACAAATGCTATCAAATTATGCAATGGCTTTTGCGATTCCTCCGATTGTTTTGATGAAGCGATTTGTAACAACTTTATCTATGGAATCATGTGCAAAAGAGGAGGAATAGATATCTATATAAAACCGGGAAAAGTCTGCAATGGAATAACTGATTGTGATCAGGGGGAAGATGAAAAGAAGGAGTGCTATAGAATAGCGAATGATACAAAAAATGATTATCTGACATGCTCTAAACGTATGCGCAATCCATTTTCATGCCGATTTCCGTTATTTAGCGACTCTTTTGAGCCTTTGATCACCATATACGATTCGACAAGATGTTCAGCTTTAGATTACGAAACAGCCTGTACCAAGGGATTTCTTCAGCAATTAAAATCCGGTAACGAATTTTATCCGATGTGTGATAGCTTTTTAGATCAAATGAATTGCACAGATGAAAAACGAGGTGTATTAACATGTCCAGTTAATGGATCCTCAACTACTTTATCTGCTGCAATCGTTTGTAATAAAAATCTAATTAAAATTTACAGTGAAATGTATCCTCTGTGTGACGATGGGTCAGATTTCTTGTGTACAGATCCCTCATTTAAATGCAAAGTTCACAAACATCAACTTTGTGATGGCATTTTCGACTGTGTTGACAACAGTGATGAAAACGTCGTAGAATGTCATGCGATGACAAAAGACACCTGTCATCGCAAATATCGACGTGAAATACCTCTAAGTCTGCCCATTGCGTGGCTTAAGGATGGAATAGATGATTGCCGAGATGGGAAGGATGAAATTGATTCAAAATGGTCGACCTGCAAATATGGTAACTCTATTAGGTTCTTACCAGATGGCAGTTCTTGTGAAAACATTTTCTCGTGTGGACTGGAGTCGGATGCATTCGTAGAAATAGAGCACCTCTGCAGTGGAATGAATACTTGTTCAGCTGAAATATCAGTTTGCGAAGCAACTAGACCTTTCAAAGTTGTCGTGAACCATGCTTACGAACGTCAACATCACCAAAATTCATGGAACCTAGTATATGAGCCACTCACAAAATTTGTGTCCTACTGTATTCCTGGCATCGCCATCAGTGCAGGGCACCTTATCTCAAAATGCTCAAAGGAAACATTCAAATATCCAGACGAAGGTATCGTTGGAATCACAGTACTTAGTACAGTAACTTCCATTCTATTACCAGAAAACAGAGTTAGTTGCAACAGTTTTTACGGGGATCAGTATTTATTTATGGCTTGTAAGAATAGATGCTTGAATTCTACCTGTCCACTAAATGTTATCAAAGCAGATGGATGTGGAGGCGCTTACAAGGATAGAATCATCACCATAACAAGAAGAAGCTCAAGATTAACATTTGTGACTAAGGAAAAAAACAACAACATTTTTCAATGCAACAACGACCGCTGTATAAATTATGATCAGGTTTGTAACTTGGTGAATGATTGCGGGGACCATTCAGACGAGAAAAACTGCACCAACGTTTTTCATTGCGAAGAGTCCGAAGAGTTCATCCCAAGTACAGAAAAATGTAACGGCAAGGTACAATGCAGTGACTATTCTGATGAGTGCAGCGAGGAATGTGGCAAGGAAATTATATCTGGATTCGCACTCAAGTCGGTGAGCTGGATTATAGGTATGGCAGCTGTTGTTCTTAATTTTGTTAAAATATTTAGTAGCTCAGTCTTGTTAGTTAGAGACAGGCAATCTAACACTGTTATTAATTCATCATTCGGGTTGCTTATCCACTTGGGTGATTTTCTTAATGGTTTTTATTTGTTATCAATAGCAATAGTTGATTCTGTTGTGTATGGAAAAGGGTACTGCAAGCTACAATATGTTTGGTTGTCCAGCAACATGTGTTCGTCTCTCGGGGTCATCAGCACATTCGGATCACAGCTATCATTATTTTCTATGACGTTTTTAAGTATGTACCGTTTGTCTGAAGTCTTAAAAGTAAGCGACACAAAAAACTTGTTCATTAAAATCACCGTGATAATAGCCACAATCACGGCTATAAGTCTTGTTATGGCTATTGGACCTCTTATACCATCTTATGAGGATTTTTTTGTTAACGGGATGACATATAACCCGAAAATAAAATCATTCCTACCTTATGTAGACAAAAACACTCATCTCGGAGTTATCAAAGGGTACTATGGAAGGATTAACATAGACGGTGAAAAATTCACATGGAAACGCATAAACTCTTTAGTTGATGAAATGTTCACTAAAGACTATGAAAAAGGAGCACTTGATCGTAGAAAAATCCATTTTTACGGCAACAATGGTGTGTGTTTATTCAAATATTTTGTGGACAGAAACGATCCCCAAATTAATTTTGTATGGTCCTGTTTATCAATAAACTTATCATGTTTCTTCATAATCAGCATATGCTATGGGATTATCAAAGCAAAATCTAAACGTTCGAATCAAATTGAGGATCACCTTAATCATGAGGATGAAAGAATTGAAGCAAGGCGAGAAAGAAAAAAGACCCAAAGAAACATAGCACTGATCATTTTAACAGATTTCTTTTGCTGGGTTCCCTTCATCTTTATCTGTGGACTGCATTCACTGGAGTTAATTGACGCAACTTCTTCATACCCTATATTTTCTCTTGTGATACTACCTGTAAACTCAGTCATCAATCCGCTTATATACGGTGAACCCTTCGAAAAGATTGCCGTTGACAGAATAAAACAACTGAAAACGAGATTTCTTTCAGCACTTGGTATATATGTTGCACCAAATCAACCAGCTCCAATAGAGGAAATGGAACTGCATGTTATTCAGAGCAGAGTTGCCCAACCTCACCCCCAGTTGATTGTACTACACGGACTGGTATTACTGATGCTATTTGAATTCAGGAGATTGTTAATAGAAAACTGATCGGGATCACGTTCCAGTGGTAAGAAATCTTAAGATTTATTTTGTTTCCCTTAAACTATTTCATTAAAAGCTTTATGGTTAAAGAAATCGGTAAAGAATCTTGGTTGTTGTATTGTATGTCTGTATCCAGCTAAACCCAGTTTCATCCAAAACCTTTTAGAAAGGGGAAGATTATGTAAATTAGTTTTGACATGTGACAGAGATAACTTACCAGTCAGTTTGCAACAAATACAAATCACAAAATCTAACATTTGTTGCGCAAATTAATGTCACATGCCAAAAACAAGCTTGCGTCATCGTCCTATCTGTTATATCCAAGTCAAGCATTGTGATTGTTAAAGAAATCGGTAAAGAATCTTGGTTGTTGTATTGTATGTCTGTATAGGGTATCTGGCTAAAATCAGTTTCATTCAAAACCTTTTAAAATCAGGAAGATTACGTAAATTAGTTTTGACATGTGACAGAGATGACTACCAGTCAGTTTGCAACAAATACAAATCACAAAATCTTACATTTGTTGCGCAAATTAATGTCACATGCCAAAAACAAGCTTGCGTCATCGTCCTATCTGTTATATCCAAGTCAAGCATTTTGATCGTTAAAGAAATCGGTAAAGAATCTTGGTTGTAGTGTTGTATGTCTGTATAGGGTATCTGGCTAAAATCAGTTTCTTTCAAAAACCTTTTAAAATCGGGAAGATTACGTAAATTAGTTTTGACATGTGACAGAGATGACTACCAGTCAGTTTGCAACAAATATAAATCACTAAATCTAACATTTGTTGCGCAAATTAATGTCACATGCCAAAAACAAGTTTGCGTCATCGTCCTATCTGTTGTATCCAAGTCAAGCATTGTGATTGTTAAAGAAATCGGTAAACAATCTTGGTTGTTGTGTTGTATGTCTGTATAAGGTATCTGGCTAAAATCAGTTTCACTAAAAACCTTTTAAAATCGGGAAGATTACGTAAATTAGTTTTGACATGTATATGTGATAGAGATGACTACCAGTCAGTTTGCAACAAATATAAATCATGAAATCTAACATTTGTTGCGCAAATTAATGTCACATGCCAAAAACAAGCTTACGCCATCCTCCCATTTGCTCTATCGTGGTATTGAATCATTACATTTTTAGAAAACGGGATAACACCAGGGATTGTCGCATTTTATCCAATTTCCGTCGGAAGCTTTCAGCACTTATTATCATTTTAGGATGTTAATGTTATTAGAGTTATTATGAACTTATCATTTGCGTTTTTGGTTATAAAAATTGAGATACAATCATTGGTGGATGTTATTATATTTACTTGGAATGTCAGACATTACTATTCTTCTCCGATATAATGCTAATTTTTCGATACATTAATATTGATATTTATGGTTTCATTTACTCTTCTTCGATTTTTAAAGTTATATAACATTTAATATGGTACTACATGATTCTATGGTTTAAAATTTTATCAAAAATCTGTTGATTTAATCACGTCTTTTATATCCTTCCCCTGCAATAAACCATATTAATCGTGTTACCATTTCTAGCAATGATTCTGGACTAATTATAAAGTGGGACCTAGTTGAGTTTGTTTACGGACGGAATATCACTGCTACAGCTGTCCAGGTAAGTATCTTATACAATATTATTTAAGGAGACATACACCAAACTTTTAAAAAAATGTACAACTTTAATAGTAGGCAACACTTTCAATTTTGCTTCTCTCGACCTTGTTCGGTCTGTAACTTCGTCATTTATTATTTAATTGTATAATCCTTTGGAGGGCTTCTTGTACGGATTGTAAGTAATGTTAAATAAAAAGATCAGCCAAAAAACGTTTAAAATGACTAAATTATCGGTATTTCAGTGACAGACTTCTTAAAATTTCCAAAAAGAAAATATTTTTTTCGAAAGTGCGTACTCTCAAAAAAGTTTTTCAATGCATCAAATCTTATTGTTTTTATCTATACTTTCATAATATGAAGTCAAATTCCGAATCTCGGCAAAAAATTTTTGGTGTATGTCCCCTTAAGTTTATATATTCATTGGTTGTTTCATGAACATAATAGACCGACTTTTAACAGAAGAGAAGTGTCTCCTGAATTTGCGGACACCAAAGCTTTATCGGTTCTTGAGACCTTGGATAGGCAACCAAATGAGTGTTTTTGGCTCATTTTGTCCATAAATAATCAGACTTAAGTAGATTTATATCTCTGAAAATTGGGTGTAGTTTGTATTTTAATAGCAATGGTTCTTTACTACAGGTCTACATATAATTTAGCAGGAAGAACAGTAGCAGGAAGAACAGTAGCAGAAAGAACAGTAGCAGCAAGAACAGTAGCAGGAAGAACAGTAGCAGGAAGAACAGTAGCAGGAAGAACATTAGCAGGAAGAACAGTAACAGGAAGAACAGTAGCAGGAAGAACAGTAGCAGAAAGAACAGTAGCAGGAAGAACAGTAGCAGGAAGAACAGTAGCAGGAAGAACAGTAGCAGGAAGAACAGTAGCAGGAAGAACAGTAGCAGAAAGAACAGTAGCAGGAAGAACAGTAGCAGGAAGAACAGTAGCAGGAAGAACAGTAGCAGAAAGAACAGTAGCAGGAAGAACAGTAGCAGGAAGAACAGTAGCTGGAAGAAAAGTAGCAGGAAGAACAGTAGCAGGAAGAAAAGTAGCTGGAAGAACAGTAGCAGGAAGAACAGTAGCTGGAAGAAAAGTAGCAGGAAGAAAAGTAGCAGGAAGAACATTAGCAGGAAGAACAGTAGCAGGAAGAACAGTAGCAGGAAGAAAAGTAGCTGGAAGAACAGTAGCAGGAAGAACAGTAGCAGGAAGAACAGTAGCAGAAAGAACAGTAGCAGGAAGAACAGTAGCAGGAAGAACAGTAGCTGGAAGAAAAGTAGCAGGAAGAACAGTAGCAGGAAGAAAAGTAGCTGGAAGAACAGTAGCAGGAAGAACAGTAGCTGGAAGAAAAGTAGCAGGAAGAAAAGTAGCAGGAAGAACAGTAGCAGAAAGAACAGTAGCAGGAAGAACAGTAGCAGAAAGAACAGATCATCTCAGCATCGACCTGTTAGTTCTAGATCGACGGTACGAGAAAGATCGTTGAGACAGTAAAAGTTTAATCAAAGGAGTGAGTTTATCAGGAAAGGACAGTTAATGGCAGTGGTGTATATCCAGTTTATTCATATTTGTTGTTACATTTTCGATTCAATGTTCAAGAACAATTTTTTCGCAACTATTTAATTAGTAACTATTCTAGTTACTTCATCATCAGGGGACAGGGTGTTTTTTCCATAGGGCGACTCACCTGCCAGCTGCTCTTGTGAAACTTGTGCTGCTAAGAAATGGTATTTTTGATTTCCTTCAGGATTGACATCATCTCACATTGCCAGATTCTGATAATTCTAACAACAGAGCAAGATTTTTCCAATATTTGGGGCAGGCCGCAGGGGCGATTTAGGGCGAAGTCCCGTAAATTTTGAAACTATGCTTTCAGGAATGAAATGTAGAGAAATCTAGAGAAATTTAAATTATTTTTATTGTGGGGGAGGAAGAATGAGGATGTATGTATGTGCATGCAATTTGGCGGAGTCTTCAATTAATTAAATGATGATGATCAATTGAACCTTTTTAAGCGTCATTTCATTGATATTGAGAAATTAAGGTAATTAGGGTATAAATTAAATAGGAAATTTCATCATTTCAGTTTTTTAGATTTTTATCAATTATTTTAACCATTATTTTACCATTATTTTGAGATCGATTTTAAGCGACTCATTTAAAAAAGTCATAACGAACTTTTCTCGTATGTAAATCTCGTATGTAAATCTATTAAATAGTGTTTGTCATCCTCGCAATGATTGTTTTCAGCACTTTGACTGTCAAACAAATTACATAATACGATAGGAACGTTTTTCTCCAAACCTGACTCCTTATTTATTCCTTTCTAATATTTCTATTTGTGGTAAAACGAAAGGTTAAAATTAAATCCCAAAATTAAAACTAAAGAGCTGACAATATCAATATCGGGATTCACAAACAAACCGTCAAATTAAACAATTAAAATGTACAAAAACTCCATGATTTCTAACCTGTCGACATCAACTTTGTTGTTGAGATAGAACACGGCCGGCACATTGCTGGATAACCTCAACAGCTCCGCTATGATGGCACTTCCTCGTGCCACCAGATGGAGAAGGGTTTGTCCACATGCGTTGTTCTCGGCAGTAAACGAGCTCATTTGACATGGAGCTATGGTAAAAACGTTTTCAGACATTTTATAATTTCTTGTGTTTTTGGTTTAAAGCAGCAACATTTTAACTTTCATTTTCAAATGTTGAAGATATTCGAGAAGTTTTGGGAACTGAAATAAAGTTTCTGATTTCATAGTCTTTTTAACCGCAATCGGCAAAAAAATCTATTAACTACTGCACATACATATATAATGAACATGATATACAAGATAAAACAAATGATGAATAATAAAACAGAATAATACATTCAATAATTTAAGCAATCTGCAATATTCATTGATATTGAAAGCATTCAAATATTTAGAGAAAAGCCGTTAGCCAAACTATCAGATAAAACTTATGAAATACCTGCCGGCAACAGTCTCCATTGAATAGTTAATAATTACATGTTAAAGTAAAGTCAAATAAAAATGAGAACGAAATTTAATTTACTTCCTAACATTTACTCGTTGTTTGGAGTCTCACCTTACTGATTTCACTCTCTTATTTTTTGACTCTACTATAAATACATTCTCAAATAATCATAAAAAGTATTGCAACGGTGAAAGATTATTATACAAATTATAAATCTGGTTGGATTTAACTTGTTTATCAGTTTTCTTCCTTACAAAAGTTTTCCTCTCCGCCGGTAACATCTTCCCCTTCAAAGTCTCAAACATTGCGAAATTCTTCCGCAACTGCTTGCTGATCTCTTTAGTCTGCTTCTTAGCGAGAAGAGGCGGATGTTTGGCCATAGAGGGCCACGTTGGCCCTATCATAGTAACACTTTCTTCCAGCTTCTCTGCAATGTCTTGGTATGAAAGGAGATCTAAACTTGCCTGCTCATTCGCCTGTTTATTCCTCTGTCGGTCAGTGTCTGTTTGTGTTTCAGTTTCCTGGTCTTTCTGTTGCAGTTGGAATGGGCTGTGGTTTGCGTTGTAGGAGGCAACTAGTTGGTTTAACTTCGTTATATGCATCGCTTTGTAAATTGCCTGGGAGGGATGGATGGGATCAGGTAGGATAATATTATGTCAACAAAATATCGCAAGAGATGAATATTTTTATGTATAATCTCAATTTCAAAATGCACATAGTCTTCAATTCACCATCATTACACTTACAGTGGTTACAGCAAATAGGTACGACCAAATTTTTAAAATAGTCTAATTTCTTAGGAGCGATCATAATTCTAACGATCAGAAAGGCATGCCCAAAAACACGCTCCATTGACCACGGCATCAATTTGGACCCCCAAGTGGTGTCAAAAACGCGAATTAAATAGGTAATAATTATTTTAGTCTCTTGAGGTTAGACGGGTTCCTGCTAGTACATATATAAAGTATAAACAATTAATCATAAAATATAACTATGATTTGTAAGTACATTTTACATCCGATTTTGACACGATTTTAAACAATTTCATACGATTTTTATTTTTGGGCGTTATGAATCGAGCGGATTTTTATTTTAAATTTGCCGATCCTAAGAACAAATAGCACTAGCCCACACCTGCTCAGTTAACTTCGTACTGGGTCTGCACTATAAGGGGCGGATAATAAGGGGTCTGGGTGAATTTGTGTTAATTTTGCTTATATTTGGTGGGAAGCCATGTTCTTATACATAGAGATTAGAAAACTATCAAACATCACGTTATGGTGATGGATAAACTGCCTTGCTGAGAGAAATTTGACTTAGTTCGTTCACTCATAGAAATTCTAGGGGTAAAATTCCACAACCGAACTTATTTTCTTTAGCTGAACTGTAAATAGTACCAACGATTACAAAGCCTGGGGATCTAGAAAACCTGCCGCAAAATACATTGCTAACATTGCACTTTTTTACGATGCAGAAAAAGAGGTAATTTTTAAAATATGGACAACATTGAAACACAAAGTGAGAGTTATAAAGATAAAATCAGAATATGCATAACGTTAAGAACGAGATTTTGAAGAAATTAATCTGTCGCTTAATGCTCAAGTCATTATTGATAAATTCAGACCAAACAGATTTATTGCCAGATGCAGGGAGACCAGTTAGATTCCGCGAATGCAGAATCAAATAATTTGTCGTATAACTGCTGTATTTGAATGTGTAATTTAGTACAGTTAAACTTAGTTTGGGAGTAAGGAAACAAACGCGGTAAATCGGGGTTTGCGGTAAATCGGGGTTTGCGGTAAATCGGGGTTTGCGGTAAATCGGGGTTTGTGGTAAATCGGGGTTTGCGGTAAATCAGGGTTTGCGGTAAATCGGGGTTTGCGTTAAATCTGGGTTTGTGGTAAATCGGGGTATGCGGTAAATCGGGGTTTTACTGTACCAATTTTGCAATAAAATCAGACACAAATGCGGGATCACAACCCCGCGATTTGAACGTCATCCTGGACAGATAGTATACACAATTCTAATTGTAATTAAACAGTAAGACTGACGCGTCATCCTGGACAGATAGTATACACAATTCTAATTGTAATTAAACAGAAAGACTGACACGGTCCTGTTTCCCAGTTGTCTCCTCCTTCTCCGTATCGTCGAGTATCTGCAAGAATCCGTCATTTCCCGACAACACCTCCACATCACGTGGAGTCTCTGGGATCCTCCTACCAGTCGGGTCAGACAGGAAGAACACAGCTAGCATGAAGATGCAAGTAAGCCCAGCAAACACTGCTAGAGGAACTCGCCTGTCTGCCACAGCGTAGAGTAGACCCGCGTAGGTGCCAACATAGCTGCCTACCCTGGCTGAAGCGGAGCTAAGGGACATGATCATGCCTCTGTGAGTGGTGGGGGCCAACTCTCCTGAGTACAGGTAGATTATTCCGAACGCGGTGGAGCACGACAGGTTTCCGATCAGACATGCCACGTACTCCAGCGTCCAGCCTTGACTGAGCTGCACATCTGGCATAGCTAGGAAGTTGGAGACAAGGCCGATTGCCAGGATCACAAGTATGGCTTTCTTCCTTCCGAAAATGTTGCAGGCCGGGATAGCAGCTGCAAAGCCGATAAGCTTGCCAGTAGCTGCTATCATGTGACCAGAGTAGAACTCACTCGAGATGTTATTCCAACCGAAGGAAAAGCCATAGAAGAGAACGGCCACGATAAACCAGCATATCATGCCTAGTATGGTTTCTTTCCGTAAGGTTGGGTACGTCTTGAAGTCTTTGACTTGCTGGAAGTAATTCTGAACTCTCTTCTTGTAGGTCAACTTTATAGTTTCCATTGATGTTTCATTGTTACAGAGCCGGGAGAAGGATTCCAGGGTTCTCTTAGCCTCCTCCTCTCTTCCCCGGACCAGAGCGAATCTGGGAGAGATGGGGTAGATCAGGACAGGGATCATGAGAGTATAGTTGAGAATGGCCACTGCAGTGAAGATGTAATTCCAGGTGGGGATGAGATACCCAAACATTGTTACCAACATGTAACCAACTGACCAAACGCTGAAGATAGCGCCGTTAGCAAAGCTCCTCAGATGGGCCGGCGTCATCTCAAGGGTCCAGCAGTAAATACCCGTCAGCTGGATAAACATACCAACCCCCTGGAAGATCCTGACAACCAGCATTATCTCAATGGAAGGCACCCATGTTCCAATCAGTGTGGCTGTAGCTCCGATCAGATTACCTGCAATTGCTCCGTTTTTCCTACCAAACCTGTCGAATATAGCAGTGGACACGAGCAGTCCCACAGTTGCACCTATGAAAAAGAAGCTTGATATGGTTGAGAACTTAGCTTCAGTGTCACAGTAGATATCCCAGTCCATCGAGAAACTGGTCCTCTCGCTCGTCCACTCAAAGTCCGTTCTAGCCACCAGACCATAACCGCACATTGTCTTGGAAGTGTAGAACTCTTCTGTGCTGTTACTGTTCTCCAGCAGGTTCAGACACTTTTCGGAGAGACATGACCACTCGGTGTAAGGGATGAACCCAGCGAAGATAACCACGTAGATCTGCATGGGGGTCTGGGTGGCAGTTCCTACAGAAGTAAAGAACACTAGCAGTAGTTTTATGTTAACACTTTTGTAGATCTTGTCCAGCGCATCGTCTATTGTGAGTGGTTCTTCTCCTGCTTCATTGGTTCCGTTCTGGATAGGTTCAGAGTCCTCCTTACTTTTAGGTGCCAGCTCTTCATGGTCACCTTCAGTTCCGTTCATTACAATTTTCTAAAGGATGTTGTTTTAGGAATTTCTCAACAAATCGTGTATGAAGCATGCTAACATTCAATATTGGTAAAGTTCATCGTTTGCTTAGTTTGTTACTGTTTATTACATGTTCATATATAACATTATCGATTCGAGACACTTGAAAACCTGTTAAGTATTCGAGCTGTTAGACTCAAAGTAGTAGCAACAAGCAGCATTATATACTGAACTAGTGAAATATGAAGCTCTTACGGTTTCTCTACATCAAAATAACATGACACAGATGAAAACTAATTATCTTGATCAAAACTGTAATAATGTAAATTATACAAGCAATGTTGCTGAGTAAAACAGATATTCAATCTGTAACTTAACTGCATAATAATTGAGTCTGGAGACCACGCACTACACAAAACACATACCATGACCAGATGGCAGCTTCAATAAACACGGGGCTGAATGAATATCTAGAAAGCGGCACAATAAACACCGCACGAGGGTTTATCAACTCATTGTTGAGAGAATTTCTATAATGTAAGAAATGCTTGAAACTTACATTATTAAAACTTATAAAATTTGTTGTATTCCACTTGAAATGATGTGTTCATCTCTCTGACATTGCATAAGCACTCCAGCTTTGATATTATATCAGCATCCGGCTAAAACAGCTTTATATTTTGCATCTGAATCTGATGATACTATATTAACATACTCCTGTAATGTCTCATTTTATGCGCGTTAGATCTTGTAATAACGATATATCATTCATGGCACCTGAATGATAATGGGGCCAAAAATATCCAAAAAGGATAACCCTTATAAAGCATAATTGTGATTATGTGCCAAGTGCACTGCATTACAATTTATATAGAAAATATTGCTAATAATCAAGTATAGAGCAAAATTCAGGAGTTGAAGTAAATTTTTTCAAATACGATAAATTAGAGCACTCCAGCAGTGCAGTGGATAAGCAAAAAAATCACTTGGTAACATTAACCTGAAAAACATTAATGGAAATCGAATTGTAGCAAGAAATCTAATCAAAGCCAGGTCAGTTCAATAATCGATATTCCAAAACGAGTAAGCTACTTTACACCAGACAATCTGCTCTGTACGTGTTACTGTTAACGTGTGCAACAATATAGGGGCAGCTACAGAGCGTACCATTAACAAAGGGCTCTGCAGACACCCAATTGTAGATCTTTTCTACGAAATAGTGTCCGATTTAGCAGCAAAATGTATCCCGGCTAACTTGACGATCGGTCGACGTGCAAAAAATATTTGGGCGTACAAAAAGCTGCTTCAGGGGGCGCCAAAAAGCTGTAGGTACGCCAAAAAGCTGTAGGTACGCCACAAAATTTCTTTTGTCAGACATAAGAACATTTAGTATGAACGCCAGATGGTAGTGTCACGTTACTGGATACATTTAAAAAGGGAACGTCGGTCCTACGAGTCACCCACAAACAGCAATACAACAGAATTGAATTAGCCAGATTGAGGATCCTGATCCGATTTGTAATTTTCAAGATCGTTCCGTATAGTGCATACCTCGTACGAATATTAATCATAAGATATAGACATGAAAGGGACCCGCAAGTTCGACACTGAATCAAGGTGAGCTAGTAATCAGAAGCAACATGTAACTCATGTAACTGGCAAGTGAATTTTAAATTGATATTTGAAAAAAGGGAGGGATGAATCTTGGCGGATGAGAAATTTGTCAAGCTGGATCCCTCAATAGATTGGAATTTAGTCACTTTAGCTAAGTTGTTAGTGTCACGCGTTAGTGTCACGCGATCCGGCGATGAAACACGCCGATAATTCTTACACCCTGCAGCTTTACACACAACGTGTTGAATGTGGACAATGTGTTCGAAATTGGAATCTGTTACTCTAAACAATACTCTGCCTCAATTATGCTCATCACCAGCTCAGCTAGCCCCGATCATTTATTTTTGGTGCCCATTTTTTCCCGCCCATCTGATCGTAAGACCTTGTATGAGGATAATTCTACATTAATTATACCTACTCAATGTAAGGCATTATAACCTTTACTTGTAAATTATTTGTGAAATACCTTGGTCGGACTTTATTTGACCGGACATTGCGTGAACGGACGTAATTTTAAACGGTAAGGCCTCCGTCGTCCAATTAATGTCCGTTCAAATAAAGTCCAACAAGGTATACTATACTCTACGCTGGTAAATGAATCCAACCTGAGAGTACCTAAATCCATCGATTTTCTATATAAAATCAAACAGGACGCAATTAACAAGAGAAAAACTCACGTTGTAAAAAGAGAAAAACTCACGTTGTAAAAAGCTAAAAACTCACGTTGTAAAAAGAGAAAAACTCACGTTGAAAAGAGAGAAAAATTCACGTTGTAAAAAGAGAAAAACTCACGTTGTAAAAAGAGAAAAACTCACGTTGTAAAAAGCTAAAAACTCACGTTGTAAAAAGAGAAAAACTCACGTTGTAAAAAGAGAAAAATTCACGTTGTAAAAAGAAAAAAACTCACGTTGTAAAAAGAGAAAAGCTCACGTTGTAAAAAGAGAAAAACTCACGTTGTAAAAAGAGAAAAACTCACGTTGTAAAAAGAGAAAAGCTCACGTTGTAAAAAGAGAAAAATTCACGTTGTAAAAAGAGAAAAACTCACGTTGTAAAAAGAGAAAAACTCACGTTGTAAAAAGAGAAAAGCTCACGTTGTAAAAAGAGAAAAACTCACGTTGTAAAAAGAGAAGAACTCACGTTGTAAAAAGAGAAAAACTCACGTTGTAAAAAGAGAAGAACTCACGTTGTAAAAAGAGAAGAGAGAAAGTTTGAGGGTTCTCCTGATGTGTATAGCCGTGTGATCCACGGTAAAGTTCTCTGATTCGTTGAATATGTCACGGTATATCCCAAATATGAGGGGGATTATCTTCTCGTTTACACTCTGTGGTCCTAACTGAAAAAGTATGAAGTTAGAACAAGTCACTTAGTAAATTAGCTGAACAAGTAAGAAATTAGAACAATTATTACCACTTGTAAATCAACGCGAACAAAATACCTGCAATGCTGAGCGCTCACCTTGGAAAGCAATGTAAGACTGCCAAGGGCACTGAGAGATAGCTCATCACTCTCAATAGTCTCTGCACAAAACCGCGTGTATTTCTCGTAGTACCGCGTGTTGCGGTCCTCGAACCGCAGGATTATGTAGGCGGTCACGTCCGAGCTGTGCTCTATTATTCCTGGAGAATACAGCCTAGATATTAAAACGGTACGGGAGGGCTCTCGCAATGTGAATAGAAAGATTTCGAAGGGGCACCGTGTTGGTTTTGGCATGTTGTATATTTAAACTCTTTTTAATTAAAACTTTTTTTTCTTTTTTTTAACGGGACGAAATTGTTACGGATGTCGCAATGAAATGGTGCACAAAAACCAAGATGATATAACCATCATCAATATGTCGAAGTCCATACAAGAACTGAAACAAAATTGAATAAAGAAAACAGTAAATCCCTATAATTGTACCTGTAGTGTCCCTATAATTGTACCTGTAGTATTGCTATAATTGTACCTGTAGTATTCCTACAATTGTACCTGTAGTATTCCTATATTTGTACCTGTAGTATTTCTATAACTGTACCTGTAGTATTCCTACAATTGTACCTGTAGTATTCCTATAACTGTACCTGTAGTATTCCTACAATTGTACCTGTAGTATTCCTATAATTGTACCTGCAGTATCCCTATAATTGTACCTGTAGTATTGCTAGCAGACTCTCTGCTATCTGTCCAGTCACAACACATAGAGTAACACTCGTCCAGCAGAGTGGGAATAAAGGGGTCCAGGTAGATTATATCATTCATCAGAATACACTTGTACGCTATCAGCAGCTGGAGACAGATCACATTTATTACAATGGATTTGGAGATATGATTGTTGGAATTAGCAATTAATTTATTAATTCCGCGGACTGTATTTGACTTACCCAGAAAATAAACGAATAACCCCTCGTCCCACTGCCCCCCCCCTCGTCCCACTGCCCCCTCGCCCCAGCCCCCACTGTCCCCCCTCTTCTCACTGCCCCCCCCCTCGTCCCACTGCCCCCTCGTCTCACTGCCCCCCCCCCCCCTACAAACCTGTATAATATTGCCTGAGAGCAGAACGTTATCCCTGAGTCTGAGGTCTATGAACTGGAGGAGATAAGGGAGCACCAGACTGAGTCTCTTGCTGGATCTGATCTCTGAGAGCGCCTCTTCTCTTAGGTCATTATCTTTGGAGGATATGTGGGAACACAGGGTTGTGAGGTACCTGCAGTGGGAAAATATTGAGGCCTTGTACACGTACTCTAGTTCGACATGTACTCTAGTTCGACATGTAGTTTAGTTCGACACGTACTCTAGTTCGACACGTACTCTAGTTCGACAAACCCTAAAGTTCGACTCTGTCGAACTAGAGTGCGCTACATTGACCGGCCGTTTGCTTGGTGAAATAAAGGGCCAATAAAATCACGGAAGTTTAGGCCCGGTCTTGTTACGAGAACATTCACACACTTTTCTATATAATAATATACACACGTGTAATATACGTGTTATATACACGTGGCTACTAAAAAGCAAGGAAACAAAAGTCGCTTCAACTGACCAGTTTCTTATCTTAATTTAGTTTGAAGATAATTACTGGGATACACTGCTTGTTCTGAGAATACCCTTATCTTCGCACAGTTACCCAATACCCAGCTGAGTATTTTAACAGATCTTATCTCATCCAGCCTCTGTCTTATTGTAATCGATACATTATTCCCGTTTCGTAGTTTATATTTGTACCACTGTTGCCAGCGTTATAATGGCGAGTGTACCCAAACCAGCCCACATGGCAAGTCTCCTCCTCCTCCTGGTTACCCTGGTTACAGTCCCACTCTACCACCACCTCTCCTCTCCCTCCTCCTCCTCCTACAAGACCCACCTCTCCAACAAGAGAGTGCTGCTATGTGGGATAGGGTACGAGGTAGGTGAGCAGCTAGCGTATCAGTTAGCAGAACAAGGTGCTAAACTTGTTATCTTCTACAGAGCTGACGGCAGACAGAAAACACTCCTCAACCTCCAGAGAACGTTTGAGCTGACGGACGATGTTATACAGATTATACAGCCCCTTATGATGGCCCGGACCGACACTAAAGCTCAGGAGATAAAAGATACCGCACTGAAGATGGGCAGCCCCCAGGTTGACATATTCCCTCTAGATTTTGGTAATGTTAGCAGCGCGCAGGTGGTAGTGGATGCAGCTATACATCTGCTTGGGGGCCTGGACTATGTGGTACTAAACCACGCTGACATCCCCAGGGGCTTCTTCATGAAGTCTCTGAAACTCCAGGACGTTGATTTCCTGCTCCGTACATTCACCGTGAACGTGTACAGTTACATGGAGATAGCCCTGAAAGCACTGCCGCACCTAGAGAAGACATCAGGGCACATGTTTGTAACTTCCTCAGTGCTGGGTGAGGTCCCCCAATCTGGTCTCTCTGTTTTCTCCTCCACAAAACACGCTCTAAACGGGTTCTTCTACACGTTACAAGAGGAACTGAGGACACGAGGGTCGGGGGTGTCGCTGACTGTGGGGTCTCTGGGGGTCATGAAGAGTCTTGAGCTGAAGGCTGTGATGGATGTGGGAGAGTCGATGATGGGAGGCATCAGTGAATGTGCCAAAGGCATCATGGACTCCATGATAACTAAACCTAGAACCTTTACTTATCCAATACTGCAGCCCAACTTTGCGAGATTTATGTGGTCATTCTTTTCAAGTTAATTAGCTCGCACGTGACCATGTGCTAGTTATCTGGGTGGGTTGCTCTGCTATATTTAGTTTTTGGCAGCAGCTTCTCAACGAAAATTATATTACATAATTCAAAATGTTGTCTTCCTTTTACAAATAATTTATGACATCACCATTACTGATTAAAATTTTGTTTTACTTTCAACTATATACAATAGATACGTCATGTTTAACCATTCTATTAAGAAACTATCGCTCTAAAATCTACACAAGTTCTCGTATCTTTTACGCTTTACTCTAAACAGTAATATCAGTAACTATAAAGTAATTATACATAACTTTTACATTAACATTCAGCAGGATGAGATACGGCTGGTTATTAGTGTTGGTGGGTGCAGCAGTGTGCTACTACTGGCTCAATCCCCTCTCCTCCCACTCCCCTGACACCACTCTCCTCGCCAACAAAACAGTCCTGATATGTGACGCCAGTGCGGGTCTCGGAGCAGAACTAGCACGTCAACTCGCGCCCCACCACGTCAAACTAATGCTAGTCACCAGGACGGGCAGGTCCGAGTCCCTGACGAACAAACAGAACGTGTACAACAAGGAGGGGAAGAACAACAGTCCCCAGAGTCAGACCCAGATCAGCGCGTACACGTGGAGCAGTCTGGTGAGGGTGAGGGATGAGGTGGTGAGCTTAGGGAGCCCTCAGGTGGAGCTGCTGTCTTATGATTACAGTAACTTGGAGGACGCGCATACTATCATTGAGAAAACAATTGAGAAGCTTGGGGGACTTGACTACCTGGTTCTTAATCAAGCAGAGATTGCTAGAGGGTACCTGGTTAAGACAAGACACGGCCAAAGTCCTGAGTTTGTGGAGAGAACCTTCAGTGTAAACGTGTTGAGTCCCATAGAGCTAGCTCTCTCGGCTTTGCCTCATTTAGAGAAAAGTAAAGGGCACATATTTGTAGCCTCCTCCACCTTATCAGTAGTCCCTAAAGCTGGTTTAGCTGTGTTGTCCGCCACCAAACACGCTCTTAACGGCTTCTTCTACAGCCTCCAACAGGAGCTGAGGGAGAAGAAGTCAGCAGTAACACTGACAGTGGGGCGGCTGGGTGAGTTAGCTGGAGGGGATAAGATGCCGTTGTTCACCCTCCCTGACTGGATGGTAGGTGATAAGGGGGAGTGTGCTGGAGGGATTGTGGAGACATTCTTAACACGACCTCCTACATTCTCTTATCCTAAACTGCAGCCGCTTTTAGCCCAGCTCTTCTGGTATTTGGGGTGATGATTAGGGGGGATTTTGGAGACATTCTTAACACGACCTCCTACATTCTCTTATCCTAAACTACAGCCGCTTTTAGCCCAGCTCTTCTGGTATTTAGGGTGATGATTACTTGATTGGGTGAACTTAGCGGACTTGATGTTTTAGTTTATTATGTGTATTGTTCTTTTTTTCTGACTAAAATTACCGAATTTTTGCTTGTAAATTTGTATCAAATTAAGTGTTTTGACTTTTTATTAGACTACATCCTCATCGTTATAAATCGTTAAAAATAACGATCCTTGCACAGCAAATACATTATTTATATCAAACCTGTATACAGTAGGTGGGAGAGACCTAGGGTCTCCAGATTTAGTCTCCAGAGGACTGTGTTCTGACGTTAAAGTGACCTCCAGAGCTAGAGGAGGTGAGGTCCGCTCTGTGGTGACCCCGTGAGTTAAATCGTAGAGATCCACCTCTGAAGTAGGTCTGAAGTAGAGGGTCTCGTGGGAGGAGGTGGTGTTTAGGTCTAGTTCCATCTGTTCAGAGTTAGTTGGTGGTTGTTATGTCATGTGACCATATTATGTGGTCACGTGACAAACTATCAAGGTAGTTATATTTTGTCGAAAGGTATGGGTAATTTTCGAATGATGATGGTTCGTATGTTTTTTAATGGCCCTATTAGAATAATTCATCTGCTTCTGTTCATAGTCTATACCGCCATAGTCATTAGTCATAAGTTATACATTGATTAAGAATCAGGCAGAGATTTCAATTCAAATTGTTATATCAAAGTTGAGCACCAGAGTGCCCCCCCCCCCCCCTGGCCCCCCGACATCATGGTACTAACCTCAGCAATGGATGGAGATAGAGGCATGTTCAGCAGCTCAGCAGCCTCAACAAGGTGTCTCTTTAATAGGTCGGGACTGTGCTCTACTCGCTGTAATGTTCGTGCCGTGCTGCAATGTATAGAATATATAATATCTTTAATGTTGCTTTTGTTTTGCAGAGATCTCTAACTTAGGAGATCAAAGTTATATACACACAACATGAGACATAATATCATGCGAAAAGTCTAGTTTGCTGAAATTCCTGAGTGACATTTATAAACACTGATCATAAATGTAGCCCAGGAATTTCTATTTCTAAATATAGTTTATAGTCAGTTACCTGACGAGTTTATTGAGGTTGAAGGTAGCGTCTTCACAAAGTCTCTCAACACAGGTCATGTCAGCGAGAGAGACGCCTAACTCGTCAGTCACCTTGTCAACCGTGTGTTCTGGTAGCAGCACGTGCATGTTGCTTCGCGCCGCGCACTAATCTACACGTGCAATATTCTTTATCACGTGTTAAGGGACACCGGAATATCACATGCTATCAAGGGTTCTGGGTTATAGTTTCGAAACGTACATTACCTATAATTGTACAGTGAGGTTATTAAGTAAATTTTAAAAAATATTATCATTAACTGAGATGACGTTTTGCTGAAATTACTGAAATATAATTAAAAAGGTAAGAAATTAGAAGCTCACGTTGGGTAAAATCAAATAGTCAAAAATCTAATCATAGTCTGACTCACACAAGCAAAAAATGCCTAAGTCTCTGTATAAATAAAATAATTGCTGTTGAGTTCGTTGAATTTATCACAACTTAAGCAATGATCCGCATTTAATGCAAAAACTAACTTAAAAAAAAACCGATTTCATTTAAATACTGGTGCATCTCAAACCTTACTTAAACTCATACTATTTTTGAAATCCTCCAAGAACTTAATAATCTCGCTGTCTCTCTCACTCTTCTTGGTGTTGTAAGAAACGGACAGGAAGACATTCTCGTCAAATAACAGCAAATAGTACGACCTGGAAATTCAATGATAAAATCAGTTCACCAATTAGTATCAAAACAGATCTTCTTAAATGAGGAGAAGGCTAGAAGTCAGTTCACAAGAAATTGACCAAAGGTTCAACATAATGACCAAAGTAATTTTAAATTTCCTTCACAAAGTCACAACAACAAAACTCGACATAAACACGATAAAAACATACCTGTTTCGCTTCGTATCGTAAATATAAGGTTTTCCATTCTTGTGATAAACATCAGAATAAAGATGTACAATCTCCGTCTTCGTCTCCTCGTCCAGTGTCTCGTCCTTTCCATTTCCGTAGTGGAAGATCACTTCAAACTTGTCTATGAAACTGTGTTTCGACGCAATCTCCCTGTATTGGTTTACTGTTACGAATAAATAATAATGTAGTTTTAACCCTCTAATTTAGTGGAGTCTTGTATACTATGCTGGTGTGTAGTATACACTATACAGGTACACGTGCGTGGTATACAGGTACACGTGCGTGGTATACAAGTACACGTGCGTGGTATACAGGTACACGTGCGTGAGCAGAAACATTGCAATCACATTTTATTTCGTATTCTTAGTTGATATCATATATAATGAAATTGAATGGATCCAGAATGTTTTTAAGGTAGCTATACTAGCTATTAAGGCTAATTATGTCAGTAAGATGTCTGTGTCTTTGGGATATCAGCAATCAACGAGAAATAAAAACATGATCGCTATGATTAATTCTTTACATGTTGATCATCGGTAATCCCATTTGACAACAAAATTAATTTAGGACAACTTCGATAAATATTCTATACGTTGACACAACTGTTTATTATATCTAGGTGTGCCAGTAAAAAACATTGAACTCTGTTTTTGCTACACGTTACGGTACACGATACAACTTACCACGACCTAACCAAGCTAATGTCCGAGTCTTGCGAGAGTGCATCGGGGGACAGCGCCCTGCTATCACGTCATCAATTTACTACACGTGCAAAATAACTACACGCGCAAGATAAGTACACGTGTGGAAAGGTGGAATGATCACACGTGCAAAAAAGTTATAATTGACCGAACTATGCTGTTGGATGTTGACGGTCCCTCTAGCTCCGGAACAGTTTAATTGTTCCATCAAAAGCACAATTTCGTCAAAAGTAAGTTTGTCTTTAAAATTATATACTTACTGTAGTAACAAAATCGCCGATAAAAGTCCAGATTTCTACCTAAGGTTAATTTAATTAATTAATTAACATAGCCTGGTTAACTGGTTGGTACCTGTGTGCCTGTTCACTGAACAGCTTACACCCATGCCCCATAAAGGGCCGCTCCAAGTTAGCAGCATTCAGGATCAGAGATATTGTAGCGGCTTTACTTTTCTTACTGAAGTCATTAAGCTTTGTCCGGTGGTCCACTATGTTCGTTGTCGAGCTACGCATTACTCTGAAACACGCAGCTGTTGTCAATGGCAACCAAATGACACGTGATACTAGGTATCTGTTTCTGTTATGGTGGACAATATCGCATTATATACATGCAGCTACCACGCAGCACCAATCTGCATACGTTATTTAACTTGAGACGGCTCGGACAAAAGAAGTAGTATAAAAGACAAAACCGGTAATGGTATAATTGCAATCCAGGGTAACGTACTTTCTACTGCTGTCCTGAAAGAGTGTCTTGGAGAAATAGAGCGTGTATTTTGAAAGGAGAAGCTCGTATAGTTTGAAGAACCATTTGTATAACTCTGGAAACTCATCATCCTGAAATTCAGAATTTAAGATAAAATAACTGGCAATAATTTTGGAACTCACGACAGTTGTGTTTGTAAAAACCTCAATAAAATATTAAGATTATATATTAATCTTGTTCCTCGACCTGAAAAATCAGGATCAAATAAAACAGATATCCTCGTGTCATTGCTCAGTGATCCAACGCTATAACAATATGATGTCCCAAAGTGCTAGGAGAACAAATTAAGGATTAAGAGAGTTGGAGAACCTTGGTATTGGCCCCTTGTTACCCCTTGTTAACAATTTTCCTCTATTCAGCATAACCTACTCTTACTCGGTACCGTACCCGTACACCTTTTTCATGCATTTTAAATACTGAATAAGTAACTCGTTCTTCATTCTTCAAATTGTATCACATTTTTCTCCACCTTAGTAATAATTTCAAGAAAGAAAAAAGAAAAATCGAGGGACATAATACATTTATCAGCCTAGAAAAGACTCCCGTAACATTTTATCTATACTATTATGTTGCTACATTAAATATATGACAATTCCTCATATTTATCTCCATTGTATTCACACAAATAGTTTCATTAAAATACTTGAAGACTTTATCAAAAGGAAAGTCGACCTCCTCCATTACTACACCCTTTTCACTTCACCTCACTCAATTCACCTCATATTTTATTACTACAGTATCTGCCAAAACCAACATGGCCCATGTAGGAAGGGGCCTTGACGTTGTTTCCCACTTGGCCCTGCATCCAGGCTGACGGTCGGCCTCCACTCTCTCAAAATTACCTTTAGTGAAGGCCGATGATCAAAAAATAGCGATGTTAGAGCTTTGTGTGAACAAATCCTGACCTCCTTTTTTTCACCATTGGAGTCGACTCTCGCAAATGCGAGAGGAAAGATCCCGGGGAGGGCACCATTGCTTTTGGTGGGTTGCATAATATTTTTTTATTTAAAAAAAATGCATAGAAAGATACAGAATAAAAATGCACTTAAAGGCGTTTAAAATAACTCGTACGCGCGACATCAATTAACACCATGTGACAACGACTTTAATCACGTGACTTTACCTTTAAAAGCATAGTTTTTGAGACTATTTTAGGTTTTATCCACGAAACTTATTAAATTACGTCGAACCACTTCTATTTATATCGCTTTTTTTTATAACATTTTATAAAATTAACCCTACAATGTGCGCTATAAAAAGTTGTTAACTAACCAGTTACTGTGTGTTTACCACTTACCTCCTCCACTCAATATTCTGAAAGCTCCCACTACAAAAGCCATCATTAGAATCTTAATAAACAGCAATGTTTTTTCAGCCCTAATCATGACAAGTGACTTGAACCGAACACTACAACATTTATGACGCATGGGTATAAGTACATAGGTGCAGATTTCGTTTTGAGGTGAACTTTTATGTTCCCGAGAAATCTTCTTAAGTTTGCTTTTTTTTCTCCTCGGGCACATTCGTAACCTACGGGCCAGGTAAACCTAAACTACATTTTGACCGTTATGTACGTCGGTATCTGTTGAGGAACCAAATCATCTGAAAAGCCCTAAACCTATATTTTGCTCAGGCACGTAGCCAGGATTTTTCTTTGGGGGGGGGGGGGGGCTGTCGGCGGGCGAAGCTGCAAGCTGTGGCAGGGGTCTGGGGGCGCAGCCCCCAGCAGGGTCCAGGGGCGGACCCCAATGGCGGGGGCTAGGGGGGCGCAGCCCCCCGGAAAAATTTTGCGAAATAGGGTCTTTTAGGCTAAATTGAAAGTTTAATGAATTTACAAAAATGTATGGTTTGGCATAATCATTGCCTACAATCCTGACCTGAGTAATTTCCCCCTTTGAGACTTTATTTTGGGTTGAAAATTGAGTTCATCGTGAGGAAGTGAAAAATCTCTGGTTCAAATTTGGATTTGAAGCCATGTTTAATTTTTTCTGTGGAGGTCACTTTTTTGCGCAGAAAGCGCTCGATTTTAGGGGAAAAAAATGTATGTTTGCTTTTATTTTTATGGTCCCGTCGGCACCTGAAATCGACGAAATCTGCAGGGGTGTATAAGTATACCAACTAGTTGTCAGTTGATATACTAAAACAACTGCTATACTAAAACATTTCGGCTCATGCTTTCTAATAATACGATTGACATTTTCACAATTAACAAAGTTAAAATCCTAACCTTGATGATTTTCTTGCCCATAAGAGAGCGTTCCTTGCCCTTGTAACCCTCTATAAACTCCTTGTAAGTCTGGTTGTAGTTGTGGAGGTGGAGGAGGGAGCCGACAAAGTCCCACTGAGCCAGGGCTAGGGAGCAGGAAAAGAGTTGCTCCACAACGTTCGTCTCGTATTCTAGCATGTTCTTCATCGGACTCAGCTGCGGGGTGAAGCTCCGTGTTATTGAACTGGGTGACTACTCAAGAAACTGGGTGATTACTCAAGGAATAGTATTGGTGGTTACTCAAGAAATAGTATTGGTGGTTACTAATATTATGTGTGTAATTGGGCCTCGCTTCTAAACTAACTTCATTGCACATTAGACCATAGACAATTCAGTAAGGACCTATGTGGCAAACTTGCTTCCAGAACAAAACAAAAAATATAGGAGCAGAGTTACTCAGTCATCATTATTGTCAACCTTGCTTTCATTACTTACTTTTTCTTAGTGAGTACTAATAAAACCAAACATGTCCGTTGTCTGCTCGGTTTGGCGGTGCATTAAATAACTATGGGTTGTTTTCTTTTGCTTTCATTTCTAAGGTTAACTTACAGCGTCTGATTTGATAGTATCAGTCATTTCCCAGACTGCTAAGGTTAACTTACAGCGTCTGATTTGATAGTATCAGTCATTTCCCGGTCTGCTAAGGTTAACTTACAGCGTCTGATTTGATAGTATCAGTCATTTCCCAGACTGCTAAGGTTAACTTACAGCGTCTGATTTGATAGTATCAGTCATTTCCCGGACGGTGTGCAGACTTTTGAGACTGTCTCTACAGAACGACGTCTTTACCGCTGTCTCTGCGTCTTTACAAAACTCTGTTATTATCTGGTCGTGTAACTGGGAGAGGTTATACAGTTTACTGCTATGAAACAGGGTAATTCAGATCGTTACTGAAATATGGTGACAAAATGTGTTCTTCCCGTACGTTTTTGTCCTTATTTGTTTTTTGTTTCTTAAAGACTACAGCAATGACTAAAAAATAAAACTGCTTGTTACGATATTACTGTGATTCAAATTATTATACTCTTTCACATTAACATTAATATTTAAGTTGCAAAAGCAGATAATTATCCAAACAAAACGCACGTGCCCACCCTCCTCCAGCACACTCACCATGGTGAATCTAGCGTTCACGTAGATATCCAGTTCCGCTGCAACAGTCCTAACCAGGGCTGTGACGTCATTCTGTGACGTCATACTCACGTCACGTGACGTCATACCAACGTCACGTGACGCTATGGCTCGCAGATCTGACTTTAATCTGTCCACCTGAGGCGGGAAACTTGGTAAACTTCTGGGGATGTTACAGATTCAACGTTATACACGGAGATTTAGCATTTTCGGGTC
Source organism: Bolinopsis microptera (assembly GCF_026151205.1). Taxonomy (NCBI): domain Eukaryota; kingdom Metazoa; phylum Ctenophora; class Tentaculata; order Lobata; family Bolinopsidae; genus Bolinopsis; species Bolinopsis microptera. Next base: position 13,052,221 of record NC_087076.1, on the reverse strand, counting down.
CCTCTGGCCCTCACTGTTGCTCAATGTTGCTATTCAAGCCAATAAAGAATTTATAAAGGTGACACAGGGATGGTACGTGTGGTGAGCAGCACAAGATTCTGGTTGACGTAGAACCATTGTGTCTTGATATAAGAAACGTTAATAAATATTCATGCTCAAGCATCGAACTAATTTTCACACCACCAGGTAGTAATTTGACCATTTATTGATCGTGTTTTCTTTTTGTGTACCCATTTGGGTATTTGCCTGAGAAGAATCTTTCGTAGTTTGAGAAGATCCTTGTTGAATAAATGAATCGTACTTCAGTGGGATTTATAAATTTATTTGCATGGTATTTTGTGGAGACTGAAACTTTGATCATATTAAGATATTACCAGATAAACTTAGTTCTTTTGTTCAAATTTCCCATTGTTTCTGAATAGACTCAGTGAAGACAGATTCTAATGGACATAAATAATTTCCAATATTCAGCTATTTATTTCCATTAGAATCCTTCTTCACTGAGTCTATTCAGAAACAATCAGAAATTTGAACAAAAGAACTATCAAAATGAGACTCAATAACACTAAACGAATCCACCAGATAAACTTAGTATCATATCCCAAGTTTTATAACTTCAAGTGGTCAGAGCATATGCAGGTGGGTGGGTCTATTTTGACTATAAAACTCAGTTAGTGTTTTGGACTAAGTTGGGGTGATCTTTGAAGAAATTTCAACACTAACTGGCATGCAATTTCATATCTTTTGCCCGGCAATCTCATATTTCCATTTATGAGTTAAAAGCATAAAATGAATTAACATAGTAAAGCTGCAAACAACAGATATATCTATAGTTCAAAACACAACGGTTAGATCTATCCAGTTTTCTCATATTTCCATTTATGAGTTAAAAGCATAAAATGAATTAACATAGTAAAGCTACAAACAACAGATATATCTATAGTTCAAACACAACGGTTCGATCTATCCAATTTTCCAATACAATAGAATCTTATATTTACAATATTGGTCAGGGTGCTATAAATAGGCAGCATTTCTATAAGTCCAATTCACGTCATTAACATTATAAAGCAACATCTTGTGGATTATGAAGGTCACTCTGGAGCGGAGAGACACCGACTTGACTGTGGACGGTCAACTTTAAATTCATTATTTCCCTTTTGTATGCGCTGTTCTTCTATCTAAGGATTATTTACTTACTTGATACTTGATAAGGTCTCCTCAATCATTCGAGTGACATGCACCAAGGAATTGCCGCTTATGTCGTATCATCTTTCTCCAGTGCTTGCGGTTTCCTGCCAACTCTCGGACCTTATCAAATACAATGTCTGGATCTCCTGTAAATGTTACTGCGTCTTTTAGGACACAGGTTCCGAGGTTCGCCAATTCTTTCTTGGCCGACCACGTGATCTTCGGCCGAGAGCAGGTGTCCAGTCAAATGGATACTTTGGTAGCCTGGTGTCCGGCATTCTAGAAACCAGCGAACCAGCGAAGACGGTTGGCACTGATGTAGGTTATAACCGGGTTTATTCTTGCCCGCTCCAACACTTGAACATTGCTCGTCCGGTGGAACCACTCAATTCGAAGGATTCTCCTCAAACAGTTTTGATGAAATAGTCTTCCAAATATTACCGAGCTGATTGAATGCTCCTGAGGCTTTCTGGATCCGTGCAGACAAGTCCCGGTCAATAGTCCCATCACTTGATATAATCGACCCAAGGTAAGTGAAGTTGCTGACTTGCTGGATAGCCCTGTCTCCTACTGTAATGTCCACCGTTGATGCTTCAGTATACGGCCTCTGTGATGTATTCTTGCCGATGGCCATAACCTCTGCTTTCTTCGCATTGATTCTGAGGCCAGCCTGAGCCGCATACTTGCATAAAAGATCAGTCGTCTCCTGGAGACCGTCCTTGGTGTTGTCAATGATAGCCAAATCATCTGCATAGTCAGTATCCAGGACGACTGTATCCTGACCAAAGCTGGTGGTAGCTCTCTGCAGCACTGCCCCGTGTGACAACAATTTGTTATCCTCAGCCCGCTGCGCAGGCAGGTTGATGCAAACATTAAAGATAGGTGGACCCTGAATATCCCCCTGCCCAGAACCAGATGTAACGTCAAACCAATCAGAGAGCTCACCATTATGTCTGACAGCGCTGACGGTGCCGCAAAAGAATGCTTGCATTATGCGAATGTATATTGTATTTACAAATTACAAGGCAAGCCATGATATAATGACTGAAAGCTTTCCAGATAAACTCCCGATTAATTGAATCGAATGCAGCTTTAAAGTCAACAAAATTTATCATTTAAGAATTTATAGTTTTGTAAAAATATAACAGGTACTTAAAGTGTGACTTTTAGTGTGACTTTTATTGTGGCGTTCAGTAAAGTTTAAAAACTTAATAAACTTTTTTAAATTAAGTCTGTAAAACCATAGACCTCACTTAGACCTATTTTTATCTAAAAATGTTGTTACTTTTAAGTTTTCTAGCAAAAGAAGAATAAAAGAGCCAATATGTACCCTACAGGGTATAAATAGTGTTCATAGTTTTTTAGTTATTACGAAATAAGATAAAATTGACCTGTAAGAAGGAAGTACATTACGTTTCATGTCGTTATATTTTAACAAATTTTTAATCTACAGGTACGATGGCCAGTTTTTTCAACACACTCTTCATTCTTATCAATCTTCAAATACTCTTCGGTCCAAATCCATTTCTTTGCTTCACACCAAGGTTTGGACCTGTTTTTATACCGTCAGAAAAGATTGTGACGGAAAGGGCGCGGAGGGAGATTTCAACGGAAGGTGACCATCAATTTGAAATTAATGGTATAAATATAATCCAAATAGCTAAAACAGACGTTAGTACAGATCACCCTCATTTTCAAGCAAAAACAGACGCTGCTCCAAAGAAAAAAGAGCCGAGGATAGAGATTAGAGACGATACTGATCCGATAGAGGAAGGGGAAGGGAAGAAGATGGAAATTGAAGATGACACTGATTCGATAGAGGAAGAAAATGGGATGATTATGGGAAGTGGGAAGAAGAGAAAAGTGGACCGTGGAAATCAGAAAATGTCTCTCCCAGTTTTTCTGGTCTCTACCGTCATAACACTTCTCAACTGCGGCCTTGCTCCAGTTTTCATACCCTTGAATCTAGACACCCTAAAGTCCCTAATAGTGATCTCCAGAGACAAGCAGCCCTTGTTCCTGCTGTTCGCTGCTGTTCCCTTGGTATGTTTAATAGATCTTATCATTGCTATGATCGAGGGAGTTGTGATATGGATTGACATTTCTAGAAAAGGCTGTGAAATGTTGGGATTCTTACAGATCACCATATTCCTTAGTCTGTCTCTCATCCTATCCACCATCTGCCTCTACCGGATCACAGCAGTTCTCAGGCCCAGATGGTACAAGAATATCGCCAGACGAAAAGTGGTTCTGAAGATCATAGCGGTGATCATTACCTCCTCCATCGTACTGTCCATCCTGCTGATCACGACCAAAACTATCCGTTTCAGGTACCTGGGTCCACCTCACTCCATAGGCTGCTCCCTCTACGTGCTGAAGAAGATGCTGCACATCTTTACTTCCTTTCTCATTGTCATTACACTTCTGGTGAACCTCATCCTGGCCTCTACACACTACGTTCTTTACCGGTACTTTGGAAAACCGACCTCCACAACCCAGGAAATGAAGGCCATGAAGAAGGGGGCCCTCTTTGTAACCTCCCTAACCACTTTCTCCTACTTTATCTGCTACTTTCCCGCTGTTATCGTCAACTTCATCCTCAATATTGACCACGTGTACATCTCGGAAATAGGAACCCCGTACCTACTGATCCTGGATTTCATCCTCACCCTTTTGCCGCATCTGTACTCCTGCATCCTGCCGCTCTGTCTCGTGACAGGGAAGACTTTGAAAAAGGTGACTGCAGCGGCTAAAGCCACCAAGCAGTCAGATGTGACGTTCGCTATGACGGCTGTGAAACCAGTGGCGTACCAAAGGGCCCCGTAGACCCCGCTATCAGAGATTTGCAGGTCTTTTTTACAAAAAAATCTTTCGATTTAGCAGCGAAATGTATCGTTTCCCGGCAAATTTATCGTTCGGTCGATGCGAAAAGAATATTTGAAGTACAAGAAGCTCCAGGGGGGGGGGGACCGCCAAAAAACTGTAAGGGTGCCCCAAAAAATAACCTGACATTTTTTTATGGACCATACAACATTTTTGTAGGGGCGCCAATGCATTTCAGACTTCAGTGGGGGAGGCGGTTCAAATGGTAACGTTACGCCACTGTCTGTGACAAGAGTCAGGGAGTCAGTGGAATTTTTTGGTTCGATTTTAAATACAACGGGAGAACTTGCTGCATGCTGAAACCTTAGTTGTAGTGAACGCTGAACTTAGTCGTACTGAACGTACGTTCCAATCATTTTGTAGTGAACGTTTGTGAACGTTAGTGAACGTTAGTCAATATTTTGATAATTTTTCCGATAATTTTTAACTTTAGATGGATACAATGAGATAAAACCATGTTGTCGGAATTAGACAGTAAATAAACAATAATGAATAAAAATAAGTCACTAGTATAGCAAATAGTAATGAAATTATTGCTCCTTAATTCGTGAATTGTTCATAAGACGCAAACTTGCGTTAACATAAATAAGGTCTCGCTGCTTTTCAACTGTAAGGCGGTTTCTTTTTTTTTGTTTATCACCCAGTCGTACAAGCTCCAATTCGTCTCACAGGGTGAGGCTCATGTCGATTATTTCATAATAGCAATTAACGTTCCTTATGTTCCGAACGTTAAAATCTTTTAGCGAACGCGTTCACAAACTATTTTTAGTGAACGTTCCGTACGTTCACTACAACTAAGGCTGAAACTATACCTCAGCGGTGAAAAGCTGAAACTATTGACCAAATAAAGGTCAGATATTTGCGGCTGTGGTATAGGGTCACGGGTGAATACGCTTGTTTAAGTTGAATGATTTGGAGTTTGTTTATCACAGTAAACGACCGTGACATGATTTCAGGCCTGACCGGGACCGGGATCGGGACCGGGACCAAGAATCCTGAATTAACCGTGACCGGGACCGGGACCGGGATCATAAATCAGCATTTGACCGGGACCGGGATGAAAAATGTGACTTGACCGGGACCGGGATAGCTCAAAATTGGCAATCCCGGTACCGGGATTCCCGGTACCAGGAGTTCCGGTCGATTACTGGTTAATTCATGATCATAATTTATTACTCAAACTTGTTTAGCAATTTCAAACATTGTTTTATTTGGCTCAGAGGATGTTTAAAGATGAAATTCACAATGAATGAAAGGAAAAACTTAAAATTACAGTGAATGAAATTATGTAAAGATCCCGGTCAAAATCCCGGCAAATTTGAGTGATTGACCGGGACCGGGACCAAGAATCCCGAATTAACCGGGACCGGGATCATAAATCAGCATTTGACCGGGACGGGACCGGGACCGGGATAGCTCAAAATTGCCAATCCCGGTCGATTACTGGTTTATCATAAAACTTGTCATAACATGAAATTTGCTGGTTTCGGGTTACAAATAGTTGAACATGTCGTGTTACTGCTTATCTCACAAGTCCTTGTTAGGATTGGCACCAACTTATCTGCAAAACATGTTTATTGTTCATGGTCACTTATTGAAACCTATTGTTTCATCTTTTCTAAGTTTGGTGACCGTAGCTTCTTTGTGGTGGCTCCAAAGAAGCTACGGAGATTTAGCATTTTCGGGTCCCTCTGGCCCTCAATTTTGCTATTCAAGCCAACAAAGAATTTATGAAGGTGACACAGGGGTGGTAGGTGTGGGTGAGCAGCACAAGATTCTGGTTGGCGTAAAACCATTGTGGCATTGTGTCTTGATACTTTGATATGAATGTGGAACCTGTCATTCCTGGTGCACTTTCTGTCGCTCTCTCACTTCTCAGTCTCTCATAGGTCCTGGACGTGTTACAATCGACCTTGCTATCAGTTCGAGCCCACGTTGCGTACGACATTTTCATGAAAGAAACGTTAATAAATATTCATGCTCAAGCATCGATCTAATTTTCACACCACCAGACGTAGGTAGTAATTTGACCATTTATTGATCATCTTTTCTTTTTGTGTGCTCATTTGGGCATTTGCCGGAGAAGAATCTTTTGTAGTTTGAGAAGATCCTTGTTGAAGAAATGAATCGTATTTCAGGGTGCTATAAATAAAAAGTATTTCTATTAGTCCAATTCACCCCATTAACATTATAAAGCAACATCTTGTGGATTATGAAGGTCACTCTGGAGCGGAGAGACACCGACTTGACTGTGGACGGTCAACTTTAAATTCATTATTTATATTTTGTGATCGCTGTTCTTCTATCTATGGATTATTCATAGTTTTGTAAAAAGATGAAAAGTGCTTAAAGTGTGACTTTTAGTGTGACGTTCAGTAAAGTTTTAAAACTTAATAAACTTACCCATTTCTCTTTCGTTAATTGTTTAACTTTTTTTTAGGATAAAAGAAGGATAAAAGAGCCAATATGTACCCTACAGGGTATAAATAGTGTTAATAGTTTTAAAGTTATTACGAAATAAGATAAAATGGACCTGTGAGAAGGAAGTACATCACGTTTCATGCCGTTATATTTTAACGAAGTTTTTATCTACAGGTACGATGGCCTGTTTTGTCAACACACTCTTCATTATTCTCAATCTTCAAATACTGTTCGGTCCAAATTCATTTCTTTGCTTCACCCAAATTGAAATAAATGGTATAATCCATACAGCTAAAACAGACGATACTACAGATCACCCTCCTTTTCAAGCAAAAACAGACGCTGCTCCAAAGAAAAAAGAGCCAAAGATAAGGATTAGAGACGATGCTGATTCGATAGAAGAAGGGGAAGGGAAGACTGTGGGAATTGAAGATGACACTGATTCGATAGAGGAAGAAAATGGGATGATTATGGGAAGTGGGAAGAAGGGAAAAGTGGACCGTGGAAATCAGAAAATGTCTCTCCCAGTTTTTCTGGTCTCTACCGTCATAACACTTCTCAACTGCGGCCTTGCTCCAGTTTTCATACCCTTGAATCTTGGCACCCTAAAATCCCTCATAGTGATCTCCAGAGACAAACAACCCTTGTTCCTGCTGTTCGCTGCTGTTCCCCTGGTATGTTTGTTAGATCTTATCATTGCTATGATCGAGGGAGTTGTGATATGGATTGACATTTCTAGAAAAGGCTGTGAAATGTTGGGATTCTTACAGATCACCATATTCCTTAGTCTGTCTCTCATCCTATCCACCATCTGCCTCTACCGAATCACAGCGGTTCTCAGGCCCAGATGGTACAAGAATATCGCTAGACGAAAAGTGGTTTTGAAGATCATAGCGGTGATCATTACCTCCTCCATCGTACTGTCCATCCTGCTGATCACGACCAAAACTATCCGTTTCAAGTACCTAGGTCCACCTCACTCCATAGGCTGCTCCCTCTACGTGCTGAAGAAGATGCTGCACATCTTTACTTCCTTCCTCATTGTCATTACACTTGTGGTTAACCTCATCCTGGCCTCTACACACTACGTTCTTTACCGGTACTTTGGAAAACCGACCTCCACAACCCAGGAAATGAACGCCATGAAGAAAGGGGCCCTCTTTGTAACCTCCCTAACCACTTTCTCCTACTTTATCTGCTACTTTCCCGCTGTTATCGTCAACTTCATCCTCAATATCAACCACGTGTACATCTTGGAAATAGGAGCCCCTTACCTACTGATCCTGGATTTCACCCTCACCCTTTTGCCGCATCTGTACTCCTGCATCCTGCCGCTCTGTCTCGTGACAGGGAAGACTTTGAAAAAGGTGACTGCAGCTGCTAAAGCCACCAAGCAGTCAGATGTGACGTTCGCTATGACGGCTGTGAAACCAGTGGCGTACCAAAGGGCCCCGTAGACCCCGCTATCAGAGATTTGCAGGTCTTTTTTACAAAAAAATCTTTCGATTTAGCAGCGAAATGTATCGTTTCCCGGCAAATTTATCGTTCGGTCGATGCGAAAAGAATATTTGAAGTACAAGAAGCTCCAGGGGGGGGGGGGACCGCCAAAAAACTGTAAGGGTGCCCCAAAAAATAACCTGACATTTTTTTATGGACCATACAACATTTTTGTAGGGGCGCCAATGCATTTCAGACTTCAGTGGGGGAGGCGGTTCAAATGGTAACGTTACGCCACTGTCTGTGACAAGAGTCAGGGAGTCAGTGGAATTTTTTGGTTCGATTTTAAATACAACGGGAGAACTTGCTGCATGCTGAAACTATACCTCAGCGGTGAAAAGCTGAAACTATTGACCAAATAAAGGTCAGATATTTGCGGCTGTGGTATAGGGTCACGGGTGAATACGCTTGTTTAAGTTGAATGATTTGGAGTTTGTTTATCACAGTAAACGACCGGGACATGATTTCAGGCCTGACCGGGACCGGGATCGGGACCGGGACCAAGAATCCTGAATTAACCGTGACCGGGACCGGGATCATAAATCAGCATTTGACCGGGACCGGGATGAAAAATGTGACTTGACCGGGACCGGGATAGCTCAAAATTGGCAATCCCGGTACCGGGATTCCCGGTACCAGGAGTTCCGGTCGATTACTGGTTAATTCATGATCATAATTTATTACTCAAACTTGTTTAGCAATTTCAAACATTGTTTTATTTGGCTCAGAGGATGTTTAAAGATGAAATTCACAATGAATGAAAGGAAAAACTTAAAATTACAGTGAATGAAATTATGTAAAGATCCCGGTCAAAATCCCGGCAAATTTGAGTGATTGACCGGGACCGGGACCAAGAATCCCGAATTAACCGGGACCGGGATCATAAATCAGCATTTGACCGGGACGGGACCGGGACCGGGATAGCTCAAAATTGCCAATCCCGGTCGATTACTGGTTTATCATAAAACTTGTCATAACATGAAATTTGCTGGTTTCGGGTTACAAATAGTTGAACATGTCGTGTTACTGCTTATCTCACAAGTCCTTGTTAGGATTGGCACCAACTTATCTGCAAAACATGTTTATTGTTCATGGTCACTTATTGAAACCTATTGTTTCATCTTTTCTAAGTTTGGTGACCGTAGCTTCTTTGTGGTGGCTCCAAAGAAGCTACGGAGATTTAGCATTTTCGGGTCCCTCTGGCCCTCAATTTTGCTATTCAAGCCAACAAAGAATTTATGAAGGTGACACAGGGGTGGTAGGTGTGGGTGAGCAGCACAAGATTCTGGTTGGCGTAAAACCATTGTGGCATTGTGTCTTGATACTTTGATATGAATGTGGAACCTGTCATTCCTGGTGCACTTTCTGTCGCTCTCTCACTTCTCAGTCTCTCATAGGTCCTGGACGTGTTACAATCGACCTTGCTATCAGTTCGAGCCCACGTTGCGTACGACATTTTCATGAAAGAAACGTTAATAAATATTCATGCTCAAGCATCGATCTAATTTTCACACCACCAGACGTAGGTAGTAATTTGACCATTTATTGATCATCTTTTCTTTTTGTGTGCTCATTTGGGCATTTGCCGGAGAAGAATCTTTTGTAGTTTGAGAAGATCCTTGTTGAATAAATGAATCGTATTTCAGGGTGCTATAAATAAAAAGTATTTCTATTAGTCCAATTCACCCCATTAACATTATAAAGCAACATCTTGTGGATTATGAAGGTCACTCTGGAGCGGAGAGACACCGACTTGACTGTGGACGGTCAACTTTAAATTCATTATTTATATTTTGTGTTCGCTGTTCTTCTATCTATGGATTATTCATAGTTTTGTAAAAAGATGAAAAGTGCTTAAAGTGTGACTTTTAGTGTGACGTTCAGTAAAGTTTTAAAACTTAATAAACTTACCCATTTCTCTTTCGTTAATTGTTTAACTTTTTTTAGGATAAAAAAAGGATAAAAGAGCCAATATGTACCCTACAGGGTATAAATAGTGTTAATAGTTTTAAAGTTATTACGAAATAAGATAAAATGGACCTGTGAGAAGGAAGTACATCACGTTTCATGCCGTTATATTTTAACGAAGTTTTTATCTACAGGTACGATGGCCTGTTTTGTCAACACACTCTTCATTATTCTCAATCTTCAAATACTGTTCGGTCCAAATTCATTTCTTTGCTTCACCCAAATTGAAATAAATGGTATAATCCATATAGCTAAAACAGACGATACTACAGATCACCCTCCTTTTCAAGCAAAAACAGACGCTGCTCCAAAGAAAAAAGAGCCAAAGATAAGGATTAGAGACGATGCTGATTCGATAGAAGAAGGGGAAGGGAAGACTGTGGGAATTGAAGATGACACTGATTCGATAGAGGAAGAAAATGGGATGATTATGGGAAGTGGGAAGAAGGGAAAAGTGGACCGTGGAAATCAGAAAATGTCTCTCCCAGTTTTTCTGGTCTCTACCGTCATAACACTTCTCAACTGCGGCCTTGCTCCAGTTTTCATACCCTTGAATCTTGGCACCCTAAAATCCCTCATAGTGATCTCCAGAGACAAACAACCCTTGTTCCTGCTGTTCGCTGCTGTTCCCCTGGTATGTTTGTTAGATCTTATCATTGCTATGATCGAGGGAGTTGTGATATGGATTGACATTTCTAGAAAAGGCTGTGAAATGTTGGGATTCTTACAGATCACCATATTCCTTAGCCTGTCTCTTATCCTATCCACCATCTGCCTCTACCGAATCACAGCGGTTCTCAGGCCCAGATGGTACAAGAATATCGCTAGACGAAAAGTGGTTTTGAAGATCATAGCGGTGATCATTACCTCCTCCATCGTACTGTCCATCCTGCTGATCACGACCAAAACTATCCGTTTCAGGTACCTGGGTCCACCTCACTCCATAGGCTGCTCCCTCTACGTGCTGAAGAAGATGCTGCACATCTTTACTTCCTTCCTCATTGTCATTACACTTGTGGTTAACCTCATCCTGGCCTCTACACACTACGTTCTTTACCGGTACTTTGGAAAACCGACCTCCACAACCCAGGAAATGAACGCCATGAAGAAAGGGGCCCTCTTTGTAACCTCCCTAACCACTTTCTCCTACTTTATCTGCTACTTTCCCGCTGTTACCGTCAACTTCATCCTCAATATCAACCACGTGTACATCTTGGAAATAGGAGCCCCTTACCTACTGATCCTGGATTTCACCCTCACCCTTTTGCCGCATCTGTACTCCTGCATCCTGCCGCTCTGTCTCGTGACAGGGAAGACTTTGAAAAAGGTGACTGCAGCTGCTAAAGCCACCAAGCAGTCAGATGCGACGTTCGCTATGACGGCTGTGAAACCAGTGGCGTACCAAAGGGCCCCGTAGACCCTGCTATCAGAGATTTGCAGGTCTTTTTTACAAAAAAATCTTTCGATTTAGCAGCGAAATGTATCGTTTCCCGGCAAATTTATCGTTCGGTCGATGCGAAAAGAATATTTGAAGTACAAGAAGCTCCAGGGGGGGGGGGGCCGCCAAAAAACTGTAAGGGTGCCCCAAAAAATAACCTGACGTTTTTTTATGGACCATACAACATTTTTGTAGGGGCGCCAATGCATTTCAGACTTCAGTGGGGGAGGCGGTTCAAATGGTAACGTTACGCCACTGTCTGTGACAAGAGTCAGGGAGTCAGTGGAATTTTTTGGTTCGATTTTAAATACAACGGGAGAACTTGCTGCATGCTGAAACTATACCTCAGCGGTGAAAAGCTGAAACTATTGACCAAATAAAGGTCAGATATTTGCGGCTGTGGTATAGGGTCACGGGTGAATACGCTTGTTTAAGTTGAATGATTTGGAGTTTGTTTATCACAGTAAACGACCGGGACATGATTTCAGGCCTGACCGGGACCGGGATCGGGACCGGGACCAAGAATCCTGAATTAACCGTGACCGGGACCGGGACCGGGATCATAAATCAGCATTTGACCGGGACCGGGATGAAAAATGTGACTTGACCGGGACCGGGATAGCTCAAAATTGGCAATCCCGGTACCGGGATTCCCGGTACCAGGAGTTCCGGTCGATTACTGGTTAATTCATGATCATAATTTATTACTCAAACTTGTTTAGCAATTTCAAACATTGTTTTATTTGGCTCAGAGGATGTTTAAAGATGAAATTCACAATGAATGAAAGGAAAAACTTAAAATTACAGTGAATGAAATTATGTAAAGATCCCGGTCAAAATCCCGGCAAATTTGAGTGATTGACCGGGACCGGGACCAAGAATCCCGAATTAACCGGGACCGGGATCATAAATCAGCATTTGACCGGGACGGGACCGGGACCGGGATAGCTCAAAATTGCCAATCCCGGTCGATTACTGGTTTATCATAAAACTTGTCATAACATGAAATTTGCTGGTTTCGGGTTACAAATAGTTGAACATGTCGTGTTACTGCTTATCTCACAAGTCCTTGTTAGGATTGGCACCAACTTATCTGCAAAACATGTTTATTGTTCATGGTCACTTATTGAAACCTATTGTTTCATCTTTTCTAAGTTTGGTGACCGTAGCTTCTTTGTGGTGGCTCCAAAGAAGCTACGGAGATTTAGCATTTTCGGGTCCCTCTGGCCCTCAATTTTGCTATTCAAGCCAACAAAGAATTTATGAAGGTGACACAGGGGTGGTAGGTGTGGGTGAGCAGCACAAGATTCTGGTTGGCGTAAAACCATTGTGGCATTGTGTCTTGATACTTTGATATGAATGTGGAACCTGTCATTCCTGGTGCACTTTCTGTCGCTCTCTCACTTCTCAGTCTCTCATAGGTCCTGGACGTGTTACAATCGACCTTGCTATCAGTTCGAGCCCACGTTGCGTACGACATTTTCATGAAAGAAACGTTAATAAATATTCATGCTCAAGCATCGATCTAATTTTCACACCACCAGACGTAGGTAGTAATTTGACCATTTATTGATCATCTTTTCTTTTTGTGTGCTCATTTGGGCATTTGCCGGAGAAGAATCTTTTGTAGTTTGAGAAGATCCTTGTTGAATAAATGAATCGTATTTCAGGGTGCTATAAATAAAAAGTATTTCTATTAGTCCAATTCACCCCATTAACATTATAAAGCAACATCTTGTGGATTATGAAGGTCACTCTGGAGCGGAGAGACACCGACTTGACTGTGGACGGTCAACTTTAAATTCATTATTTATATTTTGTGTTCGCTGTTCTTCTATCTATGGATTATTCATAGTTTTGTAAAAAGATGAAAAGTGCTTAAAGTGTGACTTTTAGTGTGACGTTCAGTAAAGTTTTAAAACTTAATAAACTTACCCATTTCTCTTTCGTTAATTGTTTAACTTTTTTTAGGATAAAAAAAGGATAAAAGAGCCAATATGTACCCTACAGGGTATAAATAGTGTTAATAGTTTTAAAGTTATTACGAAATAAGATAAAATGGACCTGTGAGAAGGAAGTACATCACGTTTCATGCCGTTATATTTTAACGAAGTTTTTATCTACAGGTACGATGGCCTGTTTTGTCAACACACTCTTCATTATTCTCAATCTTCAAATACTGTTCGGTCCAAATTCATTTCTTTGCTTCACCCAAATTGAAATAAATGGTATAATCCATATAGCTAAAACAGACGATACTACAGATCACCCTCCTTTTCAAGCAAAAACAGACGCTGCTCCAAAGAAAAAAGAGCCAAAGATAAGGATTAGAGACGATGCTGATTCGATAGAAGAAGGGGAAGGGAAGACTGTGGGAATTGAAGATGACACTGATTCGATAGAGGAAGAAAATGGGATGATTATGGGAAGTGGGAAGAAGGGAAAAGTGGACCGTGGAAATCAGAAAATGTCTCTCCCAGTTTTTCTGGTCTCTACCGTCATAACACTTCTCAACTGCGGCCTTGCTCCAGTTTTCATACCCTTGAATCTTGGCACCCTAAAATCCCTCATAGTGATCTCCAGAGACAAACAACCCTTGTTCCTGCTGTTCGCTGCTGTTCCCCTGGTATGTTTGTTAGATCTTATCATTGCTATGATCGAGGGAGTTGTGATATGGATTGACATTTCTAGAAAAGGCTGTGAAATGTTGGGATTCTTACAGATCACCATATTCCTTAGCCTGTCTCTTATCCTATCCACCATCTGCCTCTACCGAATCACAGCGGTTCTCAGGCCCAGATGGTACAAGAATATCGCCAGACGAAAAGTGGTTTTGAAGATCATAGCGGTGATCATTACCTCCTCCATCGTACTGTCCATCCTGCTGATCACGACCAAAACTATCCGTTTCAGGTACCTAGGTCCACCTCACTCCATAGGCTGCTCCCTCTACGTGCTGAAGAAGATGCTGCACATCTTTACTTCCTTCCTCATTGTCATTACACTTGTGGTTAACCTCATCCTGGCCTCTACACACTACGTTCTTTACCGGTACTTTGGAAAACCGACCTCCACAACCCAGGAAATGAACGCCATGAAGAAAGGGGCCCTCTTTGTAACCTCCCTAACCACTTTCTCCTACTTTATCTGCTACTTTCCCGCTGTTATCGTCAACTTCATCCTCAATATCAACCACGTGTACATCTTGGAAATAGGAGCCCCTTACCTACTGATCCTGGATTTCACCCTCACCCTTTTGCCGCATCTGTACTCCTGCATCCTGCCGCTCTGTCTCGTGACAGGGAAGACTTTGAAAAAGGTGACTGAAGCTGCTAAAGCCACCAAGCAGTCAGATGTGACGTTCGCTATGACGGCTGTGAAACCAGTGGCGTACCAAAGGGCCCCGTAGACCCCGCTATCAGAGATTTGCAGGTCTTTTTTACAAAAAAATCTTTCGATTTAGCAGCGAAATGTATCGTTTCCCGGCAAATTTATCGTTCGGTCGATGCGAAAAGAATATTTGAAGTACAAGAAGCTCCAGGGGGGGGGGGGGACCGCCAAAAAACTGTAAGGGTGCCCCAAAAAATAACCTGACGTTTTTTTATGGACCATACAACATTTTTGTAGGGGCGCCAATGCATTTCAGACTTCAGTGGGGGAGGCGGTTCAAATGGTAACGTTACGCCACTGTCTGTGACAAGAGTCAGGGAGTCAGTGGAATTTTTTGGTTCGATTTTAAATACAACGGGAGAACTTGCTGCATGCTGAAACTATACCTCAGCGGTGAAAAGCTGAAACTATTGACCAAATAAAGGTCAGATATTTGCGGCTGTGGTATAGGGTCACGGTACGGGTGAATACGCTTGTTTAAGTTGAATGATTTGGAGTTTGTTTATCACAGTAAATGACCGGGATATGATTTCAGGCCTGACCGGGACCGGGATCGGGACCGGGACCGGGACCAAGAATCCTGAATTAACCGTGACCGGGACCGGGACCGGGATCATAAATCAGCATTTGACCGGGACCGGGATGAAAAATGTGACTTGACCGGGACCGGGATAGCTCAAAATTGCCAATCCCGGTACCGGGAGTTCCGGTCGATTACTGGTTAATTCATGATCATAATTTATTACTCAAACTTGTTTAGCAATTTCAAACATTGTTTTATTTGGCTCAGAGGATGTTTAAAGATGAAATTCACAATGAATGAAAGGAAAAACTTAAAATTACAGTGAATGAAATTATGTAAAGATCCCGGTCAAAATCCCGGCAAATTAGAGTGATTGACCGGGACCGGGACCAAGAATCCCGAATTAACCGGGACCGGGATCATAAATCAGCATTTGACCGGGACCGGGATGAAAAATTTGACTTGACCGGGACCGGGATAGCTCAAAATTGCCAATCCCGGTACCGGGAGTTCCGGTCGATTACTGGTTAATTCATGATCATAATTTATTACTCAAACTTGTTTAGCAATTTCAAACATTGTTTTATTTGGCTCAGAGGATGTTTAAAGATGAAATTCACAATGAATGAAAGGAAAAACTTAAAATTACAGTGAATGAAATTATGTAAAGATCCCGGTCAAAATCCCGGCAAATTAGAGTGATTGACCGGGACCGGGACCAAGAATCCCGAATTAACCGGGACCGGGATCATAAATCAGCATTTGACCGGGACCGGGATGAAAAATGTGACTTGACCGGGACCGGGATAGCTCAAAATTGCCAATCCCGGTACCGGGAGTTCCGGTCGATTACTGGTTAATTCATGATCATAATTTATTACTCAAACTTGTTTAGCAATTTCAAACATTGTTTTATTTGGCTCAGAGGATGTTTAAAGATGAAATTCACAATGAATGAAAGGAAGAACTTAAAATTACAGTGAATGAAATTATGTAAAGATCCCGGTCAAAATCCCGGCAAATTAGAGTGATTGACCGGGACCGGGACCAAGAATCCCGAATTAACCGGGACCGGGATCATAAATCAGCATTTGACCGGGACGGGACCGGGACCGGGATAGCTCAAAATTGCCAATCCCGGTCGATTACTGGTTTATCATAAAACTTGTCATAACATGAAATTTGCTGGTTTCGGGTTACAAATAGTTGAACATGTCGTGTTACTGCTTATCTCACAAGTCCTTGTTAGGATTGGCACCAACTTATCTGCAAGACATGTTCATTGTTCATGGTCACTTATTGAAACCTATTGTTTCATCTTTTCTAAGTTTGGTGACCGTAGCTTCTTTGTGGTGGCTCCAAAGAAGCTACGGAGATTTAGCATTTTCGGGTCCCTCTGGCTCTCAATTTTGCTATTCAAGCCAACAAAGAATTTATAAAGGTGGCACAGGGGTGGTAGGTGTGGGTGAGCAGCACAAGATTCTGGTTGACGTAGAACCATTGAGGCATTGTGTGTTGATACTTTGATATGAATGTGGAACCTGTCATTCCTGGTGCACTTTCTGTCGCTCTCTCACTTCTCAGTCTCTCATAGGTCCTGGATGAACTTTTTTAAATATTGCAACAAATCGCAAAACGTGTTACAATCGACCTTGCTATCAGTTCGAGCCCACGTTGCGTACGACATTTTCATGAAAGAAACGTTAATAAATATTCATGCTCAAGCATCGATCTAATTTTCACACCACCAGACGTAGGTAGTAATTTGACCATTTATTGATCATCTTTTCTTTTTGTGTGCTCATTTGGGCATTTGCCGGAGAAGAATCTTTTGTAGTTTGAGAAGATCCTTGTTGAATAAATGAATCGTATTTCAGGGTGCTATAAATAAAAAGTATTTCTATTAGTCCAATTCACCCCATTAACATTATAAAGCAACATATTGTGGATTATGAAGGTCACTCTGGAGCGGCGAGACACCGACTTTACTGTGGACGGTCAACTTTAAATTCATTATTTATATTTTGTGTTCGCTGTTCTTCTATCTGTGGATTATTCATAGTTTTGTAAAAAGATGAAAAGTACTTAAAGTGTGACTTTTAGTGTGACGTTCAGTAAAATTTTAAAACTTAATAAACTTACCCATTTCTCTTTCGTTAATTGTTTAACTTTTTTAAATTAATTCTGTAAAACCATAGGCCTCACTTAGACCTATTTTTATCTAAAAATGTTGCTACTTTTAAGTTTTCTAGCAAAAGAAGGATAAAAGAGCCAATATGTACCCTAGAGGGTATAAATAGTGTTAATAGTTTTAAAGTCATTACGAAATAAGATAAAATGGACCTGTAAGAAGGAAGTTCATCACGTTTCATGTCGTTATATGTTAACGGAGTTTTTATCTACAGGTACGATGGCCTGTTTTGTCAACACACTCTTCATTATTCTCAATCTTCAAATACTGTTCGGTCCAAATCCATTTCTTTGCTTTACCCCAAGGTTTGAAGCTGAAGTTGAAATAAATGGTATGATCCATATAGCTAAAACAGACGTTACTACGGATCACCCTCCTTTTCAAGCAAAAACAGACGCTGCTCCAAAGAAAAAAGAGCCGAAGATAGGGATTAGAGACGATGCTGATTCGATAGAAGAAGGGGAAGGGAAGACTGTGAGAATTGAAGATGACACTGATTCGATAGAGGAAGAAAAAGGGATGATTATGGGAAGTGGGAAGAAGAGAAAAGTGGACCGTGGAAATCAGAAAATGTCTCTCCCAGTTTTTCTGGTCTCTACCGTCATAACACTTCTCAACTGCGGCCTTGCTCCAGTTTTCATACCCTTGAATCTAGACACCCTAAAGTCCCTCATAGTGATCTCCAGAGACAAGCAGCCCTTGTTCCTGCTGTTCGCTGCTGTTCCCCTGGTATGTTTAACAGATCTTATCATTGCTATGATCGAGGGAGTTGTGATATGGATTGACATTTCTAGAAAAGGCTGTGAAATGTTGGGATTCTTACAGATCACCATATTCCTTAGCCTGTCTCTCATCCTATCCACCATCTGCCTCTACCGAATCACAGCGGTTCTCAGGCCCAGATGGTACAAGAATATCGCTAGACGAAAAGTGGTTCTGAAGATCATAGCGGTGATCATTACCTCCTCCATCGTACTGTCCATCCTGCTGATCACGACCAAAACGATCCGTTTCAGGTACCTAGGTCCACCTCACTCCATAGGCTGCTCCCTCTACGTGCTGGAGAAGATGCTGCACATCTTTACTTCCTTCCTCATTGTCATTACACTTGTGGTTAACCTCATCCTGGCCTCTACACACTACGTTCTTTACCGGTACTTTGGAAAACCGACCTCCACAACCCAGGAAATGAACGCCATGAAGAAAGGGGCCCTCTTTGTAACCTCCCTAACCACTTTCTCCTACTTTATCTGCTACTTTCCCGCTGTTATCGTCAACTTCATCCTCAATATCAACCACGTGTACATCTTGGAAATAGGAGCCCCTTACCTACTGATCCTGGATTTCACCCTCACCCTTTTGCCGCATCTGTACTCCTGCATCCTGCCGCTCTGTCTCGTGACAGGGAAGACTTTGAAAAAGGTGACTGAAGCTGCTAAAGCCACCAAGCAGTCAGATGTGACGTTCGCTATGACGGCTGTGAAACCAGTGGCGTACCAAAGGGCCCCGTAGACCCCGCTATCAGAGATTTGCAGGTCTTTTTTACAAAAAAATCTTTCGATTTAGCAGCGAAATGTATCGTTTCCCGGCAAATTTATCGTTCGGTCGATGCGAAAAGAATATTTGAAGTACAAGAAGCTCCAGGGGGGGGGGGACCGCCAAAAAACTGTAAGGGTGCCCCAAAAAATAACCTGACGTTTTTTTATGGACCATACAACATTTTTGTAGGGGCGCCAATGCATTTCAGACTTCAGTGGGGGAGGCGGTTCAAATGGTAACGTTACGCCACTGTCTGTGACAAGAGTCAGGGAGTCAGTGGACTTTTTTGGTTCGATTTTAAATACAACGGGAGAACTTGCTGCATGCTGAAACTATACCTCAGCGGTGAAAAGCTGAAACTATTGACCAAATAAAGGTCAGATATTTGCGGCTGTGGTATAGGGTCACGGTACGGGTGAATACGCTTGTTTAAGTTGAATGATTTGGAGTTTGTTTATCACAGTAAACGACCGGGATATGATTTCAGGCCTGACCGGGACCGGGATCGGGACCGGGACCGGGACCAAGAATCCTGAATTAACCGTGACCGGGACCGGGACCGGGATCATAAATCAGCATTTGACCGGGACCGGGATGAAAAATGTGACTTGACCGGGACCGGGATAGCTCAAAATTGCCAATCCCGGTACCGGGAGTTCCGGTCGATTACTGGTTAATTCATGATCATAATTTATTACTCAAACTTGTTTAGCAATTTCAAACATTGTTTTATTTGGCTCAGAGGATGTTTAAAGATGAAATTCACAATGAATGAAAGGAAAAACTTAAAATTACAGTGAATGAAATTATGTAAAGATCCCGGTCAAAATCCCGGCAAATTAGAGTGATTGACCGGGACCGGGACCAAGAATCCCGAATTAACCGGGACCGGGATCATAAATCAGCATTTGACCGGGACCGGGATAGCTCAAAATTGCCAATCCCGGTCGATTACTGGTTTATAATAAAACTTGTCATAACATGAAATTTGCTGGTTTCGGGTTACAAATAGTTGAACATGTCGTGTTACTGCTTATCTCACAAGTCCTTGTTAGGATTGGCACCAACTTATCTGCAAGACATGTTCATTGTTCATGGTCACTTATTGAAACCTATTGTTTCATCTTTTCTAAGTTTGGTGACCGTAGCTTCTTTGTGGTGGCTCCAAAGAAGCTACGGAGATTTAGCATTTTCGGGTCCCTCTGGCTCTCAATTTTGCTATTCAAGCCAACAAAGAATTTATAAAGGTGGCACACTCACAGGGGTGGTAGGTGTGGGTGAGCAGCACAAGATTCTGGTTGACGTAGAACCATTGAGGCATTGTGTCTTGATACTTTGATATGAATGTGGAACCTGTCATTCCTGGTGCACTTTCTGTCGCTCTCTCACTTCTCAGTCTCTCATAGGTCCTGGATGAACTTTTTTAAATATTGCAACAAATCGCAAAACGTGTTACAATCGACCTTGCTATCAGTTCGAGCCCACGTTGCGTACGACATTTTTATGAAAGAAACGTTAATAAATATTCATGCTCAAGCATCGATCTAATTTTCACACCACCAGACGTAGGTAGTAATTTGACCATTTATTGATCATCTTTTCTTTTTGTGTGCTCATTTGGGCATTTGCCGGAGAAGAATCTTTTGTAGTTTGAGAAGATCCTTGTTGAATAAATGAATCGTATTTCAGGGTGCTATAAATAAAAAGTATTTCTATTAGTCCAATTCACCCCATTAACATTATAAAGCAACATATTGTGGATTATGAAGGTCACTCTGGAGCGGCGAGACACCGACTTGACTGTGGACGGTCAACTTTAAATTCATTATTAATATTTTGTGTTCGCTGTTCTTCTATCTATGGATTATTTATAGTTTTGTAAAAAGATGAAAGGTACTTAAAGTGTGACTTTTAGTGTGACGTTCGGTAAAGTTTTAAAACTTAATAAACTTACCCATTTCTCTTTCGTTAATTGTTTAACTTCTTTTAATTAATTCTGTAAAACCATAGGCCTCACTTAGACCTATTTTTATCTAAAAATGTTGCTACTTTTAAGTTTTCTAACAAAAGAAGGATAAAAGAGCCAATATGTACCCTAAAGGGTATAAATAGTGTTAATAGTTTTAAAGTCATTACGAAATAGGATAAAATGGACCTGTAAGAAGGAAGTACATCACGTTTCATGTCGTTATATGTTAACGGAGTTTTTATCTACAGGTACGATGGCCTGTTTTGTCAACACACTCTTCATTATTCTCAATCTTCAAATACTGTTCGGTCCAAATCCATTTCTTTGCTTTACCCCAAGGTTTGAAGCTGAAGTTGAAATAAATGGTATGATCCATATAGCTAAAACAGACGTTACTACGGATCACCCTCCTTTTCAAGCAAAAACAGACGCTGCTCCAAAGAAAAAAGAGCCGAAGATAGGGATTAGAGACGATGCTGATTCGATAGAAGAAGGGGAAGGGAAGACTGTGGGAATTGAAGATGACACTGATTCGATAGAGGAAGAAAATGGGATGATTATGGGAAGTGGGAAGAAGAGAAAAGTGGACCGTGGAAATCAGAAAATGTCTCTCCCAGTTTTTCTGGTCTCTACCGTCATAACACTTCTCAACTGCGGCCTTGCTCCAGTTTTCATACCCTTGAATCTAGACACCCTAAAGTCCCTCATAGTGATCTCCAGAGACAAGCAGCCCTTGTTCCTGCTGTTCGCTGCTGTTCCCCTGGTATGTTAAACAGATCTTATCATTGCTATGATCGAGGGAGTTGTGATATGGATTGACATTTCTAGAAAAGGCTGTGAAATGTTGGGATTCTTACAGATCACCATATTCCTTAGCCTGTCTCTCATCCTATCCACCATCTGCCTCTACCGAATCACAGCGGTTCTCAGGCCCAGATGGTACAAGAATATCGCTAGACGAAAAGTGGTTTTGAAGATCATAGCGGTGATCATTACCTCCTCCATCGTACTGTCCATCCTGCTGATCACGACCAAAACGATCCGTTTCAAGTACCTAGGTCCGCCTCACTCCATAGGCTGTTCCCTCTATGTGTTGAAGAAGATGCTGCACATCTTTACTTCCTTCCTCATTGTCATTACACTTCTGGTGAACCTCATCCTGGCCTCTACACACTACGTTCTTTACCGGTACTTTGGAAAACCGACCTCCACAACCCAGGAAATGAAGGCCATGAAGAAGGGGGCCCTCTTTGTTACCTCCCTAACCACTTTCTCCTACTTTATCTGCTACTTTCCCGCTGTTATCGTCAACTTCATCCTCAATATTGACCACGTGTACATCTTGGAAATAGGAGCCCCTTACCTACTGATCCTGGATTTCATCCTCACCCTTTTGCCGCATCTGTACTCCTGCATCCTGCCGCTCTGTCTTGTGACAGGAAAGACTTTGAAAAAGGTAACTGCAGCGGCTAAAGCCACCAAGCAGTCAGATGCGACCTTCGCTATGACGGCTGTGAAACCAGTGGCGTACCAAAGGGCCCCGTAGACCCCGCTATCAGAGATTTGCAGGTCTTTTTTACGAAAAATCTTTCGATTTAGCAGCGAAATGTATCGTATCCCGGCAAATTTATCGTTCGGTTGACGCGAAAAGAATATTTGGGGTACAAGAAGCTCCAGGGGGGGGGGGGACCGCCAAAAAGCTGTAAAGCTGTAAGGGTGCCCCAAAAAATAACCTGACATTTTTTTAAGGACCATACAACATTTTTGAAGGGGCGCCAATGCATTTCAGACTTCAGTGGGGAGGCGGTTCAAATGGTAACGTTACGCCACTGTCTGTGACAAGAGTCAGGGAGTCAGTGGACTTTTTTGGTTCGATTTTAAATACAACGGGAGAACTTGCTGCATGCTGAAACTATACCTCAGCGGTGAAAAGCTGAAACTATTGACCAAATAAAGGTCAGATATTTGCGGCTGTGGTATAGGGTCACGGGTGAATACGCTTGTTATAACATTTAAAAGTTGATTGATTTGGAGATTGTTTATCATAACATGAAATTTGCTGGTTTTGGGTTACAAAATAGTTGTACATGTTACTGCTTATCTCACAAGTCGTTGGTAGGATTGGCACCAACTTATCTGCAAGACATGTTCATTGTTCAGGGTCACTTATTGAAACCTATTGTTTCATCTTTTCTAAGTTTGGTGACCGTAGCTTCTTTGTGGTGGCTCCAAAGATGTACAATCGTCTACCATCTCATCAGCCCTTTCCCTGGAATCCTTTCAACAACAAACAACTGTCCTATTAAAAACTGTCCATTAACAAACTTGAGAATCTTTATCGATATAGTATTTTTGGTCGTAACTGGTGTAAGATCTTTAATTATTAGTATCGTTTAATCATTAGTATCATTTTTTTGCAAATTTCCAGTCCTTGCCTAATATTCAATTACATTTCTCGGATTAAACAGTGCTAAGAATAAGTTGTATCTTAATGGTAAATTATCAAACTATATAATAAACAATTTATTATTATCTTAAATTCGATAATAACGTCAAATTAAAAAATAAATAAATAAAAACAAACAAATCTTACGGTATTAGGAATATAGTTCCTTTAAACTAAACAAATCTTACGGTATTAGGAATATAGTTCCTTCCGCTGGTGATATTGTGGCTGAAGCTGGCAATGTTCTTGATGAGTTGAGACTTGTTCTTCCGGAGGTCCGACTGTACGTAGTCTCGTTCCTTATCTATCAGGTTCACGATAACCGGACGGAGTTGACCCAGCACACTGCTTCCAAACGCAGAGTTTCCACTCTGCGGACGATTATTGTAGGGGTGTAAATTAATTTTGAATTAATTAATACACTGTCACGTGACTTTTTAAACACGCTCTCTTGGTGGCCCTGAATGACTATTCGAAATCCTAGCCCTCTAATCTGATCCCAACTCTAACCCTAACCCAATCTCTAACAAAAGCATATGCTGAAACCCTAACCCTAACGAGAAATTAGACCAACTTCCTTATATGGTCATATCACGTGATCGAGACAGTTTTTCGCCAATATCTCGCCAGAGAAGCATTTCAACCCTATGTCATAGGGATGATTCGGAATCAGTGCCCGAAAATAAATCAATTCAAGTTGGTTTCAACTGTCGGGGGCCCTTTTAGAAAAACCTCGATGATCGACAGTAGAGTAATTTAGCACGCTCGCTTTTTTTATTGCATTGCCATGCCTGTCTCTGTGTCTCTGTGGGTTGATTAAATAATAAATATGCGATGGAAAAATTTAAAGAAACCTCAGAAATGCTGAAAAATTGCAATATGAGTTCATGAACCCGTTTCTAATTTAAGTTACTTGTTTGGAAGTTGAGTCGAAGGCTTGGTTCACTGCAGACCTCGCATCATCATACCTGAAGTGAGGACTTCAGTTTCATTGGAAGTAAAAGTTATAGGACTTATGACACATAGGCCATAGCAGAGTCAAAATTTACCTAAAAAGTAATGATAAATAATAAAACAAATATTTAATAAAACAAATATTTATTTTTACGGCACAATCAAACAATATCAATAATAAATAAATCAGGGGATGTTTGAAGAGGCTTCAAGTGCCACTTGAACAGAGATCAGGCTCCACCTGAAAATTATCCGCACCTGAACAGAGCTATCCTCTGAAAAATATTCTTGAGACTCTTTTCCGTGCGGAGTCGCTCCTCAGACAGCATATTCTGGTGGTCTAGGACCACATACTCACCCTCATCGGTACTAGCAAATCTACTGGCGCTCGACCTCCGGGACATTCATCGGCTGTGTGGGGGGGGGAGTTAGGCGATCAGTTTTATTTACTGCTTAGTGTTTTGCGTAGTGGGCGAGGTGAGGGTGGCTCTATTTTGGCACTTGTATCATGTATGTGCTTAAATCATGGGCTTTCCTTCAGATGTTTAATTTGCTATATTAGTTATCAGAAAACATTAAATCGCAATTTGTTACATAGCTAAATTCATGATGGATGGCCTTACTGGAATGAAATGTTTGAAAATGATTCGAGTGCAATGAAGAAAACTCCGAAAGTGTATAATAATAAGAATTGGGTATTGGAATGATAATGCAGAATCTAAAATTGCATGATATTGAACAATTTGTTTTGAAAAAATACTATCATCTAACTATAATTATATGAAATATCATTTATTGATAATAAACTATCAATGACAAATATACTGCAGTAATAAGCAAAACCAAAAATACAGTGGGGCGGACTTTAAAGTCACACTTTAAACAAACTATAGCTACCACACGATATTGATTAGTCCACTCGAAAGAAAAATAAGAAAATAACAAATATTATATTAAATAAAAGAAAACGATACCCAGCCTTACGGAGTTAACTCTTGGTCTGGTAATACTGGCTGTTATTATTGAAAAAATTTAAATTTTTCTCGCTAGTAAAACTTCACACTTCCCCAATAAAATCAGGACTTCAAATAAAGCAACAGCAACCACTACTATACGATACTCATTACACAGTGTGTATGGTATAGCAGGGGTTTACACGTGCTTCTGTAAAATGCAGACCTTTAACATACACATTATAAGTACCCTCAGTCAACACTTTAACTTCGATTTGAACTATATTTGAACGTATTAGTTACCCATGGTAACTGATAACTGATGGTTACCATTGGTTACCATTGGTTACCACTTGTTACCATTGGTTACAAGCTGTACATATTCACAGGATGCCCACAACCAACAGTCCTGACTTATTACAAGAAAGTCCCTTCACTCTCCCAGCTACATTGACGTGCTGTATTGGTTTACTGTGGAGTTTACTGTGGAGTCTCGTGTCCCAGGCCATGATGTTTCCGTGAGAGTCCCCTGTTACCAGGGTATTTTCGTGGACAAACGTGCAGTGCGAGATAACCTTCTTCTGCACTTTGTGCGTGGTGTCGCTGTGGTAACCGTTTGTTTGGGGCGAGTTCTCGGTGGCGTATTTTCTGAGCACTTTGGTTGTGGCAATATCCCAAAGTAACACGTCCCCTGAGACGAGAGCACAAGCTAAAACCTTCCCGTTTGGAGATATGGCCAGCGCTGATACGTATGATTTGAACGGAACAACACGTGCACAATTCCCGCTGCTAACATCCCACAGCCTACAACTGAGATCCTCACTAGCAGTCACCACGTAGCTGCCGTTAGGGTGGAATTCACAGCGCGACACGGGGGCGCTGTGCCCCGCAAAGATGCGCAGCGGCGAGGAGTGGTCAGTGCGCCAGAGCTTGGCAGTGGTGTCGTGGGAAGCTGTGCAGAAGAAGGGGGTGACTGGGGAGAAGTTGACGTGGAATACGGGCCATTTTGAGTGACCACAGTATTTGTACACCATCCCTGAGGTTATGGGAATTAGATTGAGGGGTTTGGGAAATGTACTTGTGCCACCACTTCTTATCTTATGAAAGTGATAAGACAATAATTGTCCTGAGAAATTTTAACTCCAAATATCCGAATTATTGTTATTGTGATAAATATGATGTTTCTAATAAAAATTTCTGATAATTCTGTTTTTATATGCGACCAAGTTAAATGCTCTTTTCAGGATTAAAATAGATCATGAATGCTCCATATCGATTTGAGTTATTTTTAGCTTTCGGATTCCTTAATATGGTTATGCATAGGATTGTGCTACTTAACTGTGCTAGGTGACATGTCTAGTATGGCTTAATGATCCGACATGTAAAATATGCAGTTTTTGTACTAAAATTCAAGTATCCTTCAAAAATGCCCACTTAACTAACTTCAAATAAAACTCACGGTCTGTCTGAAGATCCCAGAGGGCCACAGAGCCATCATGAGAGGCGGATAGAGCGTGCGTTCCCTTAACACACACCCAGTATACGGGCCCTGAGTGACCCCTTAGTTCAACATAAAGCCGGTCACTTTCTCCCTGATCAACTGAGAAGTGCTCGTCGTACATAACACTTGTTTCTGGGGCTGGCAGTGGGGTTTTGGGGGCTGATTTGGAGTTGGATTGGGAGATTTGGGAGGGTGGACTGCTGGTCATGGACCACTTGTAGATTGTTGAGTCGGTTGAAGAAGCCAGGAGAGTTTTGTTATCGGGCGTCAACGTCATGCATAAAATGGTGTTTTTGTTCGTGACTTTAATTGTTTTCACAAACGAAAACGAGGATGGTCCGAGACCCAATTCTAAGTTTGAACATGCTTTTTGTAAAGCAGTCTGGGATTTTGGTTCCGTGACTTTCTGATTTGATTCTTTCTTGATGTCAAAAACAAACTTCTGATTTGTGACTGATAGGATTGACAACCATTCCTGCTGAGTAATTAGGTCGATCAAATGTTCATAAGTATTTCTTGACAAACTGATCACATGTTTCGTGTTAAAATAATCTTGATCATCTACTTCATTCGCACTTGCAAGAATCTTCAATTCGACTATTTTAGCAAGAAAGCTGATGTAAACCTCTTTGCTCTGTCTCTGTCTCAATTCATGATACAAGAAAACACACAGTGGTGGTATGAAATCCTTTAGCTCGCATTTTAAAGTGTCTGGAAGCTGCTCGATGTATTTTCTTAGGATGAGAATTTGTTTTAAGTAATCTATCTGTCCAGATTCGAAGTAGGATATCGGAGCTGGTGTATTTAATGCGCCCTGAAATCGAAAATATTTCAACAATCTTTCAATTAAGACGCGTGCAACTGATTCGTAAAATCGATTAGCTTCCGAAGTCGGATTTTATTTTCAAAATTAGATAGCGTGCGAATGACCGTGCGTACATACGTGATTATACGATAGCTCGGCCAAAATGAGATTTCTGCGCCAAAGACTCACAAAATAATCACATCATTTGCATCGCGCGTTACGAATATGCCATCAAAACACGCGAATTTTGGGACAACTGGCAATTTTCAATCGTCATAAGCTTCGCGTTATCTTAGAAAGAATAATGTTACCTCTTTCACCGAACAGCCTTTTAGAGAATGCAGGTCGATAACTAGTCTAGGAAGTGAGGTGTTTAAATTCTGTACAGTGTTCTTGATCACTTCTAGGGAATCGTTGTCCACTTGCTGCTCCGAAAATTCTTGCTTCATCTCATACCTATAGACCTGAAGGGTAAAGAGGTTTAATAAACGATGTTTAGGAATTTAGGAGGTACCGGAAGAATCAGAAAAAGAATTTGGTGAGAGGATATGTGGCTCTGAGTTGTTAGTTTTATTTTGTGATTTAAGAAAGAAAAGGGTAACGCATGATGAAATTCGCAAGTGTTATATTTTAGTAAAACATTTAAATTTCGAATCTTCGAATCACATTCGTTGTAAACAGGGACTAAGATAAATCAAACGTAAATCAGTAAAAAATAAATACATGAAAGTATGAAAACAAAATGTGACTTTAATTAAATCAAATCGAAAATTCTTTTTATTAAGGTCACACTCAAAAATTATTTCAGAACATTGTCAAACAAAAAGGCACATGAATTCTGTCAAACAAACTCACAGCAACTAATCCTAGAAATAATATCCATTACAAGAACACCGAATCAAAGTTCCGACCAGTAATATCGGAGATATTATCCGCTAGCTTGCTACATCTCATGGAATGAGACGTCAGGAAAACATTTGCTGTGCTGGTATTTTTCACAACAGTCGAGCAGTTCAACCCCTTCACCCCCACCAACTCAATATCACTCTCATCATCACACCATTCCTTGCAATCCTTTATCTGCTGATGTGAATCTGTTGACGTTTTACCAGCGTTGCTGTAAAGCAGAGTTTTAGTCAACTTGTTGAACACGAAACTGTTCACCCCCTGAGTGGTTTTCTGGGGTTTAGCCTTCATTTCCACGTTGAAATACCCGCTCACATCACCCAACAACAGTAAACAAGCCGACCAGTACTGGTGGACTTTATCCGACATATTCTCCCCCACCAAGATAATAGTTGTGTTCTGTATGCTCTGTATCAACAGCTCGCACACTTTCAGCTCACTGTTTTCTAGATAAGGAACGAAGTAGTCGAGGGTGTCATGGTACGCACTGTCCCCAGAGGTTGAGTCACTTGGTTTGGATGAGTCTAGGATAACTTGAGGTGAGTCAGGAGCTGCTTCACCCTGAGAGGGAGGTGAAGGAGAGTGGAGTGAAGGAGAGTGGAGTGAGGGGGAGGGAGGTGAAGGAGAATGGAGTGAGGAGGAGGGGAGTGAGGGGGAGTGAGGTGAGCGGGAGGGAGGTGAGCGGGAGGGAAGTGAGGGGGGAGGGGGAGGGAGGTGAGGGGGGTGAGGGGGAGGGAATCACTTCCTCGTCACGTGACAGTAGTTTGTAGTTTAGAGAGTTTCCTGGAAGTTCGCTCCCGCTAACATGAGATTCCAGGGAGTCTTGGAATGTCTCAAATGATATAGAAGCGATAGTGGCTGACCGTTTTAGACCATCCTTTGCTTTCTTTTTGTCAAAGAGCTCATTTAGCAATGAAAACTTACCATGCTGTGAACTGAAACTCCTTAATAACTGTCTACTGCCAGAGTTGCAAAACTCGTCCTCAGGAATTTCAAGAGAAACCATCTCAAACGAATTCACAATGGGAGTTAAACTGTCCCTCCTGGCATCAAGCCTGTGCGAAACCGCTAGATCCAGACCTTGCAACATCAAATCCATGGCCATCTCCGAGTGTTGATCCACAGTTTTATCTGAGTCAGTTTCAGAGGGTGCTGATTTTAAACTAGCCCACATTTTACTAGTCAGGAAAACCCGAACTATAGTGACTTTCTCCAAACTGGGTATACTCTCTACAGGAACATTAGTCTCCTCTAACCCCTGGATAACCGTCAGGATACAACTGTTCAGGTTGGTATACACTATCTTCTTGTCGTGTATAACTACACCACCGTGCACTTGTAGACTGTCCAGCAGAGTAGAGCACCTGCAACATATTCAGCTTATTTTAGTGAGAGTAGAGCACCTGCAACATATTCAGCTTATTTTAGTGGGGCTGTAAATTGGGCGTGGTATTCATATTTTGTAAGATATAGCGGGTCAAACTTAAACAGGAAAACATTATTTATAGCTGAGAAACGATAAAATGGCCCGATCTTGTATATTATCCAATTTCATATCTATATTTCATCGCTTAAAGCAAATCTTGTCAGGAAGACTTAAAAGGTAAAATCTAAGGTTATAATTACCTTAATAAGCAGTCGAGCGGAACATTACTCTTATTGGGCAGATACCCTACATTGTTCCTGAAGGTAACCCCTCTATCAGGTATAATACACGTGATGATATGTCTAGCTACCTTCCTTATCATCATCCTTATCTGGTCCGGGGTATACTGGATGTGAAGGGAACAGAGCGGACCTAGGAACAGGACCATGGAGTCTATAAATAGCTTCACCTGCTGTACCATTGTCTCGTTAGACATGTCAGTGGGGCCGGACAGCACTATGAAGTAGGTGTAGATCTTCACAACCCCTAACTTGAACTCGGAGGTGTCTATTAGGGTGGGGATGCTTGTTTTCTGTAGAGAGGAGAGGATGTCGTGCAGGGCGTACATGTTACCAGCTATAGTCTGGCAGTCTTCTTGGGAGAGACTGAGGGGGTGGTAGAAGATGATGCTGTCTGATTTCATGAATGTCTCCTCGCAGAGTAGGCTGGTATCTATGATGATGCATATCTTGGAGAGGTTTCTGGTTTGGGGGAGGGTGGGAGGGGTGTAGTTGATTTGGGGTCCAGGGTCCCTGTTACTCGGCATATCCTCGCGCTACGGTTCCGTTTCCATTGTTACTGTGATTCACATTTTCATGGTAGGTCACATAGACTGCCCTGATAAGGGGGATTTTTCTGTTAATTGATGGGTTGAACTAGATGATTTAGTGAATAAAAAGATATATCAATATCTTGACTCACAAGATATTACAGGATTAAGCGTATGGATACAATGTAATTTATGTGTATTATAATATTATGTATGTTGATTCATTTAGTTTTATAGTTGTATCACTTTGTTTTGATAAATTTCTGAACACATTTATAACTTTTTGAGAAGGATAGAAAGCAATGAAATAAGTATGAAACAAAAAACAAAATCTTGACTGAATTTACAATGCAGAGTCAATTACTTAGAAATCGTGTATTCTTTAAACATTGGGTCCGTTCACATATTACGTAATCAGACGAGGGGGATGGGGTCTCCAAATTATTACGCTTGTGTAATTTCGACACAACAGCTATGTCTAAAACTGATAACGGAGGCTGGGAGGGCCAGGGGGGTTAAAAATTTGCCAAAAATTGATTACGTAATATGTGAACGGCCCCATTTCAAAACAGCATTGAAGATTGATCGTATAAAAATATTGTGAAACGAGATAAACTTGTTAATAACATTTAGAGACTATTTTATAAAGTTGTATATATATACAAGCACTATGGTATA
The DNA here is from genome assembly GCF_026151205.1 of Bolinopsis microptera. NCBI lineage: Eukaryota > Metazoa > Ctenophora > Tentaculata > Lobata > Bolinopsidae > Bolinopsis > Bolinopsis microptera. The sequence continues at coordinate 13,020,773 of NC_087076.1, read as the reverse complement.
ATATATCATTGTAAATATAATACAAGACTACTAGTATACAAACTATTTTATAATAAATGATTAGTAGATGAGTCTATAGTACAGAAGACTGTGTTGAAAAAAAACATTTTTTTAAAAAATTTTTTGGCAGAATACGTTTACATAATGACGATTTTGTGTTATAACCATTTCGGCCAATATATGATTAAAAATACAGCACTACCGCATATACGCGATGAAAACGTAATGAAATTCCACATGTTCGTTTTTTGAACCTGTTTTGTGTCTTGGACGAACATTGAGCGTTTTGAGTGGAAATGAAATAATCAAAATCAGCGCGACTTACAAAACAAGTGGAATTGCTCGCGAATTTCAATAAATGATAGAGTGCTAACTTTCGAGCAAATGAAACTGCACTGTCGGCATTTTTAAAGGAGATATATCTGCATAACTGGTCATCAAATTATCAGAATGCCAACCCAAGTACAATATTTGGTTTCCAAATACAACATGACAATTTCGCATCAAAGTCATTATCAGAAATAAGGCTTACAAGATGTAAGATGAGCACAATTTTAGTCCAAACAAGGAAACACGAACAATGCATTTCGATCATTAGCAGAGAGAGCCTAAATCCTACATACTAGGATGGAGTTTGGATACGCTGATGGACTTTGAATATAATTATAATTCATGGTCGTAACACAAAATAAGGGCAAGATAGGCAAGAGACAATGTTAAGGCCAAACCGAAACATTCGCTAAATATCAATATTAAATATCCTTTTCGTTTGTTTCTCCCACGCATCTCATGAAATAGAAGTTACACTGCCGGGCGTGCATTCCAGATCAATGCTAGTGTGCCATGATGTATCATATTTTATGAGTTTATGTAAATTCATAACAAAAGTATGGTTTTCTCATAGTTAACAATGGCTAAAAACCGAAAGGAGTCATTACCTCCGGCCTGTAATTGGTTAGGCATATAATTAACTAATTAATTAATGTACACTTATTGCATGAATATTAGAATCCATGATATAAGCCATACTTAAAGCCATTTATGATACGATTTTTATGGACAAATACCTTCATAATAATGTTAAAAGTAAAGCAATATAAATTATAAAAACACATCGTAAATTAGTATCATTATGTAAATTGTTCAGTACATCAGTTCAAATAAACCCCAGCAAACGTTCGATGTTACTATAACCACACAATTCAGAAACTCAAAACGTCTGCTCCAAGTCAATGTAAGGGAACTTAGGATTGTCCATTTTGGCATAGCCAAGTATTGCAAAGTCCATCTTATAAAACTCGTTTATCTTGGCTATTTCTTCAGATGATAAGGGGGCGATGAACTCCTCCACTTCATCTAGAGTAGATCGTGAATCTGCACCTGAAGTAGCATGTATTGTTAGTAGTGCCGCAACAAGTTATAGTCAGATAAAGTTTAAGAAATCTATACTTGAACATCCTTTACATCTCGCTTTTAGACGCTGAAAGATTTCAGATACAAAATTATCGCATAATTCTAAAGTTTATTAAGTAAATGGACTAACTATGTTCATTCTTTGAGAATTCGTCTATCTAGATTCTGGATCTACCACACATGTAACACTAAGTTACTGAGTAGAAGCCTTTAAAAAACGCGGCATCCAGTACCTGTTTCCCCCTCCCCCCCTCCCCTCCCCCTCTCTCCCTTCCTCCCTCCCTCCCTCTCTCCCTCTCTCTGTGTTTACCTGTTTCACTTCTAGATCCTGGGAACTCCACCCCTCTGATCCCAGTATCTCTCATCATAGTCTCGATATTGTCTTTAGTTGTCTCCGTCTGACCCAACAGATTATACGGAAAAGTGCACACGTGCATCTTCTTCCACTGAGGGGTGAAGTGGTGATCATTTACCACACCGCGAATAAGCATATCCACAAACACCTTAAACCTGTCCGCATCACTAGCATCTGCAGGTACTCTCTGGTATATCTTCTTGTTGTACCCGCCTCCCTCCGTCCGCAGCACCTTGTTTCTAAACCCAGATATGAGCCGGGTTATGGGGTTCCTCACGAACCCCACCACGTACATCTTAGCAGTGATGTTCTTGTACGTCACGTCGTCCACGAGCGGGATATCCTGGAACTTTGCTCTGGGGTTCCTGTGTACGTGTAGCATCTCATCGTAGGGGGTTTCATCTCCTTGTAACCGTAACACAAACTTCTTGAAAGAAGTGGACCCTGTTTTAGGGTTGCTCACATACAGCATGTTGTACTCAGGGATAGCTATAGTATACGCATCAGGCATGTACTTCCTCTTGGTGGCATAGTTAGTTGAGTACCCATACTTCTCGCACTGAGTGTGAACGTGATCCAGCAGAGCATCTGTCTCCACTACAAAGTCGGAGGAGAGTTGTTGTTCGTGTTTAACGTACTCGTTGTAGTCAAGGAGTCTGATGACGGGTTGGTGTATTGTTTTGAGGGAGTTGAGAGAGTGGTCCCAGGTAGTGGAATCTGAGTAGGAGAAGATGAGGATAACCGCTATCAGTGAGATTGTGATGATGATGCGGAGAGGAGAGCAAATACGAGGCATCCGCCGCCTAAATAGTGAGAGAGAGACAAGTTAGAGACAAGTAATAATGTGAGTTAATGAGTTGACGATATTATATTATAAAGGAGTAACATAATTATAACGTCTGGTGAGGACAATCAAATCTATAGGAAAAAAGAAGTTAGTAATTTGAGACCTTGAACTAAACAATTAAACATATAAGTAGACATACCTATAGAAGGTTAATGACCGAACGCGAAGAAGAGTCATAATAATATATTATGAGGTATATAATGCAAATTATGCAATGTATAACAATGATTGCACAACGTAACACCAATGACCACGAAGCAATGAAATTTAGGCGTTTAGTTGAAAAAACAAAAATAGAATCATAAACGTTGTTAAAAATAAAACTTCTAGAATTAAGCTCATTAAGTTATAAATAAATATGATAAAAACACTTAAAAAGTGAAATACAAGTTTAGAAATAACATCAACAGAATTGTAAAAATTTTCAGCAACTAAAAACCATGAAATATATAATCTTGAGTTATGATCTGCATAAAACTTGTAACTCCTCGACTGGTGACAGCGTCTTCAGCGTGTACGGAAAGACGTGAATTCGTGGACATTTTGGAACTTTGCCATATTGCGTCTGACAAGATACTGGACTGAGTCCAGTCGGACATTTCCTTTTATATTAAACCGTCTTCCGCTCTGAAAACAGCATTTTTATTCTAGGTCTGCAGTAAGTGTTCAATTTTAATTGCGTGAAATTGAATGGTAACGAATCGGAAATGTGGGAGTTCGGTCAGCTCTTTATAAAAATAGTGTTAGGCATAATAAAATTAAAACCATTTAATAAGTTATCAAATTAGATGATAAAATTAAATTTGACTCTGAATCCATCATACTAAGAGGGAATAGGGAGAGGCAAAACTATGATTTCATATAATGGATTTATGTTTTTAAATTTCTCTGGATTGTGGCACATTTTTGACAATTTTCATACCGATGAAAATAGATTTTATCCAGATGAACAAATAACTGTTTTAACGAATTATCAGAGATAATAAGATAATTGTCGGTTAGGATTATCGAAGTGGATAGCCTATTATAATTTGGTTGCTTACAAAACAGGGTAAAGTTTGGGAAAACGAACAGATCAAATCAATTTCAATGACTGATTAACTTCATTCATAACTATGGCTGGATGGTGCAATTATTTTGGATTAAATTGGATTCACGCCAACAAGATTCAAATTAATGAAACAACAACGTACTGCACACTTATCTTCTCCTTAAAAAACAGATAACGACTGTAACATACCTGTAAAAGTCTGGAAAATATGGGTAGTATCCGACCTCCCTCGCTCCCATCAACCTTGCCATGGTCCAAATTCCTAACATTCCCCAACAACCCCTCCTCCTCCCTCGTGATCCCGAACAACTCCCTCACAAACACAGTATTGTCTCTGATATGAAGGGTCGCGGTATCACTGACATCCCTCACAGAGACTCTACAGTGGATGTTGTTGAAGGTGTTGACGGAGAGTGAGAGGATACAGTCGATACTGACTATAATGTTGAGGATACCAGTGTTCTGGAGAGTTCGTGCAGTGTTGAGAGTGGATATTTGGGAGGTGGAGAGGGTGGAACAAGGCAGGCTCACCAGGGATACTTGTGTCATGTGAGTCACGGACAGGAAGTGTCTGGTTCCGGTTGCATTTGTTACTGATTTCATGAAAAGCCTATAGAGGATTACTTTAGAACCAGGAATAAGGAATCTGGGTAGAACCCGAAGACAAGGGGTGAATGCTATGTTCTCCATGTTTTTATCAGAGTCCACGAATGAAATAAACCCGCTCTTCTCGAATGAAGATGTTCCAAGAACTTCCACCTCTACGTTTACGAAGTGCACTTTGTTTTTAAGTGCTCGCATTTCAGCAAAAGTAATCAGTTTTTTGATATCTTTGCCGTAACGTTCATGGTCTATTATCTTGTGTGACCGACACATGGGAAATGTATCTGAGTTCTCTGGAATATGTCTAATAGAATAATCTGGAAAGGCATTATCATCTAAATCCAAGATTATATTTTCAGATTCCCAATCAAAATTGAAACAATTCTCGAATGTCATGAGATAAAATTTCCCAGGAATGAGGTAGAGATACCATTCTGCTTTCAAATTGTGGATGTACACCTCAGAGATCATTTCAGTGTGAGCGGTTTGTTGATGGACAAAAAGTGTGCTAACAAAAAACCTGCTCTTTTTAATCCTGTTTGATTTCTCCATCACATAAAACACAACACTCTGCAGGAAGTGCCGTTCAGTAGGGTGTTTTGTAAAAACAGAAACATAATCCTCACCGCCGTTACTAGGCTCAGGACGACCGTTACTAAGGCGACCGTTACCAGGCTCAGGACGACCGTTACTAAGGCGACCGTTACTAGGCTCAGGGCGATCACTGATGAGTCTGATCTGATCAGGAGATCTAACAGGAACACAATCTCCTAACACCATCTCCCCAACCCTCACTTCATACACTGCACCCGGCCTCAGCAGGACCTCACCAAACAGTACCACCTCTATCTTACCACTAGAGTCTGACAGGATAGTCTTGCTAATCGTGCCTATCACGTGACCGCGCACTGTACCACATCTGGTATCTTTTAACTTGGAGACTGAGATAATAGTCTCACTGGTTGTTGGGTGGGAGGTTTGTTCCCTGCTCATTATCTCTCGTGTTGTGTCATTAAGTCTTGTTCGTAGTTTACTGGTGTAGAGCCAGCAACTTTTAGGTTAACTTTCATGACCTGATTGGAAAGGGAAAGTTATAGTTTTTAACAGAGAATAATATTTTAATGTATAGTGACGATATGAAGCGTAGGTATATTTTGATATTCATAGCAAATACTGATAGCAATTTTTATAATGTAGGGTTACATTAAGAATTCTCAACTAATAGTTTAAATGTGTTAAAATATTTCAAGGACATTATTGAATAAGCAATCAAACGCAGGTGTACGAAATTCAAATTTATTTATATTCATGTAATTGATGCAATTGATAATATTTGTTTGAACATCTCGTTAACTACGGTAAAGTACCTACATAATGGTACTTAGAATACACACAAATTTAAAATATTGGTTAATAATTTAGAGATACAATTACAATACAATTCATGCTATTCAAAATAACAATTATAAATGGAAACAAGTTTATTTATAAACAAGTTTATTTATATAAAATGATATGTTATAATGTATATAATATGGTTAACTATGATAATAATTCTGATCAACTATTCTTTAAAATCACATTTCTTTAGATCAACCCTATACCAAACGTCAGGAAAAAAGAACACACAATTAATATTATATTTAAACACATTTCTAATTATGCTATCACAAAAATACAGTTCTCGTTAAAAATAATTTGACCAATTAATTCTGAAATTTCACACAATATGAATATTATCACATTTAATGGTAAAATGCAAAAATAGACAACTTCATGCAAACATTTAACTCGCAATACAATAGCAATAAGCAAAGTTTACTTTTTACATGCATTTTTGGTACCACACATTTTTAAACACGCTCAAAACACGATTACAAAATACATACTTTAAAATACAGGGTGGCCCAAAAGTAACTACCCACACGCAACCCTTAAATAACTCAAGTAATTGGCATCAGAATTGCTCAAAAATTTCAGAGAATATAGATATGGGTTAAACTTAGATTTCCTGAACTGTTCGTAACATTTCATCAATTACAGAGGGTGTGGCACACCACTCCCTCTTTTCCTCTTTTGTCACCATAAAGTGAGAACGTTTTGAGTTAGGAACTCCAACATTTCCAGACACATGTGATTTTATAATTTTACGAAAATTTCAGGAAATCTAAGTTTGACCCATATCTATATTCTCTGAAATTTTAAAGCAATTCTGATGCCAATTACGTGAGTTATTTAAGGCTTGCGTGTTGGTATTACATTTTGGCCACCCTGTATTATGAAAAAAATAGACAATTACTGCATTTAAAAATACGTGCATTAAATAAACACTCATCATTGCAACTACTACATCAAGTTATATTCACTATGAAAAACGTCAACGACACGTTCTTTATAAAGAGGTTTGGCAACGTGACCTGAGCTTCAAAAAGCTAAGTTCCTGGCAGATAGGATCTACATCCAGCCGTAACCCTTTAAATTTAGCCAGCTGCTCATCTTTCAGCTTGATAATAGGAGCAAACGAGGGTCTACCATGTGCACATTGGAAAGGAAGATCGCAAACACTGAGTTGTTTAATTAGAACAATACACTGCTGTGGCGTCAGCTCATTTCCGAACCGTATAGCACCGTGACACGCTTTAGAGTGGAGATAGTCCACCAGTAGCGCAGGAAGGGCAAGATTACTTCCCTTTGATTCTTTTATCTGCTGCACAGTCTGGTGGAATGAGGTGACGATATCCTCAACCGAGATGTTGAGATGATTGGACTCTGAGAAGCAGAACGCTGGGATTGCTGTGATGAGAAATTGGAACTTACCAGCATCAAACTCAAACCCAACATGTCTTAATTTGGAGGATATGCGGATGATAAATTCTCCATCCGCTTTTGAGATCTTGATTGGGATATGGTTGCACAGCCTTTTCAACTCAACTTCTTTGGTAGCCTTGCAATTTTTGTGAACAGTGTCCAGCATGCACTCCAGTCTGACCCTCTCGTGGGCGGCGTGTTGATCCACCAGAATTAGCATTCCCTCCGAAGAAACACAGCCTATGAACTTCTCATCAATCTGTCCTATAACTTGGATCCCATCGAACACACTCTTATCAAACTTTGTGGCATCTAACAAGAACTTTCTATTGACCTTAGAGTCCGTTTGAATGCGCCATGAACCTTCTCCGTGGGTTGTGAACACGTCACTTTTCCATTTTCTTACATCCAATGGTTGCGGACGTTTGTGGACGGTCATTTTAGGTCCCTCTTTATTCCAAGGTGAATAATCAGCAACAAGATGACTTGCAGCAGTCACCGGAGCTATCACGTGGAACTCTGGCTGGATATTCTCCTTGTCAGCGTGGTCTGGTTTGTGGAGTACCTGAGAAGCGAAGTCAAGACGTTTCATCACTGTGTGAGTAGATATAGAGTGGCACTCCAGACACGGTGATTTGATGGGACAGTTCTCTTGAGAGTAAGCGGACAAGTCACGGGACTTGGTTAGTTCGTCTATCTCCCTTTCTACATCAGACAGGAGTGATCCGTCCATGTTCAGTGATCCGTTCATGTCACCGAAGCTGTCAAATGAGCAGGATTGCTCAATTGAACCGTCCTCGCTTTGAAAACTTCCTCTATCGGTGGAGCTTTGATAACTTTGATTATTTTGTATCTCGCTGGAACTGTTGACTTTGGGCCTACTTTGTACGATTTCTTCTGCTATTTCAACAGCTTGGTGTGGAACACTTTCTTTGCACGCACTCAAGATGTTGAGTTGGGTGAAGTTTACTGGTGAACAGCCACGATCAACAGTTATCTTTATAGGGGAACAGGCAGTCTCTACCTTACTATGGCCGACGATCATAACACGAACACGCTGGTTTTCTTCCGAACCTTTCGTCAGCGTTTTAGGATCATCTTCAGCTGTCTGTTTTTCTTGAGAGACTTGACTGAAATGTAGGACAGAGTTTTCTCCGGTTAAAGCTGAATCATGGTTGGTTTCCTCATCATCATTGGTCGGGGCCTTGCTATCATCCGAGTAGACCTTGAATCGTGGCTTTGGGTCAAATGAATCTCGGACCGAACTCTCATCCATGACAAATTTCTCCTCTTCATCCTCAAAAACGTCGAATGGTTGCTCACTCGACTTTTTTAAATCGATTGACTCAAATCCCAAAGGAGTCTGGTATCCAGAGTCCTTCATTTCGCCGAACAAATTGGCACCTTTTGTCTGCATATGAGACGAGGAATGATTCTGGCCATCTAAAATGAATCTCGGTGTTTCAAAGTGGAAACGTGACCGTTCAGTTTTCATTTCAATAATATGGTCTGTCTTTGTTACTTGTTTCTTGGAGACACTATAACTGGTCGACTGGTAGCTTCTCTTTCTTTTTGTTTGTACAGACGGGCTCGGAGCGTCTCTAATCCTTTGAGGCTGTCCAATTGGGGATATGGTGAGCTGTAAAACGGCGGGCTTCAACGGGCGTAGAGGTGTTGAAGAACGACGCCTACAATTTTCCGTTTTCAGATATTTTTCAAGGGGATGAGATTTTTCAACGGTTTTTGAGGATTTGATCACCCTTGCAGCTCGCTTCTCGTTATCTTTCTGCAGGTGCTCGAGAGCAGGAGAATTATGCAAATACGACAGTGTTGATCCGGTGATCCAGGAAGTAGGAGTGTTAAATATCTGGTCCTTGTCTTCACTGTTCAACTTTTCAGGTGTTTTTAGATTCCATGGTTTAGGGTTTCTCTCATTGTGGGGTGAAAAGTTTACATCATTGATAAGTCGAGTCTTCTTTGGAACAAATTTTGGGTGATTGGTCTTCTTAGGAGTTTCTAAGAGGACAGTTTCTTTAATCAATTTTCTGGGTGACGGGTCGTCAGTGGCACTGTCATTTGCTTCATTATCATTTTGTCTTGGGAACATGCTGTCAGGTGGAGCCAACGACCTATACTTGCTAGGTCTCAAAGCTTTATCTGATTTGATATTGATATTGGGAGAAGCGACTCTCAGCATGGACTGCAAAGATAGACAAGGAGTCTTCAGTCGGGCCAGCTCTTCATCTGTAACATCTAGAGGGATTTGTTCGGCTTCAAGGAAACTAGCAATACATCTGTAAACTAATGTGAAGACACTGTCCCAGTCGTGGAACTCACAGAACGTGTTGGACTCAAAGCACATGTCTACTTTGATGGGTTTACAAGTGATTAGAAATAGGAAAACTGGAAATCTGTTCTCTTGGTTTTTCCTATCTTTTGAGCCCAGTGCAGAGGTGAGAATGTCATTAGCAAACTTTCTAATGCGCTCATCCTCAATGTGGTGTCGGTTAATGTACACCAACTGTCTTGGCTTGTGGTGAAGTTCATTGCTCAACAAAGCAGTCAACTTGTACCCATTCACATCGAACTTGACTTGAGACAGTCTTTCCCAATCTATTGCATGATGGCAGTAGATCATGAAGTTGTCAGAGTAAGCTGAAGAAGACTGGGTCTGAAACAGCTTCGTTCCGGAGTGGATATCTTTCAAAGTTATCGCTACACTGGGGTTAGCTACTGCTACTTTTAGGAGGGTATCTTTAGTTTGTTCGAGGTCCATGTAGGAGACACAAGCTGATCTCACCGGCATGTTATTAAACACATTGTCAATGGTTATTGTCGTGCCTATAGAGTGGCGGTTTCGTTTTTCAGTCACGACTTTTGGTTTGTCATAAGAGGAGAATGTCTTGGTAATGGTAGAGTTGTGGCGCCTGGTGGTTACACTCACTCGTTCACATAACTTAACAATACTGTACAGACTTCCTCTCCGGGTCCCGTACAACTTCCGGGAGATTTTACGTTTGTTGGTTGGTGGGTGTTCGCATAGGTCGACCACGTTCTGTACTCCGCACCCATTGTCTACTATCTGAAAGTAACAAATTATGGATTTGATGATTACAAACTATGATTATAGTTTTAAATTGTACGTATATTTTTATGATTCAGTTCAGAAAACTGGTCCAGCTTTTTCAAATTGAACTCTGAGACAATAATATCGTCACATGTTCTATGAGTGACAATATCATAGAAGTGTACAACAATAATGTGTTATTAGAATGTGACATCAAATATCAACGAAATGTATGTATTTAAAGCAAAATCTGCACGACTGAACTTAAAAAACAGGAATGACGAACGAGAGTTGGCTGTTGAGATTAAGTTGATGGTTTTAACATTACATAATATTATACCTGTACTCTAGAGGACCTGTCTACGTTGATTCTGACAGCAATACACGTAGCTCCACTGTCTATACTGTTATATACCAACTCCTGAAGGACACAATCGGTTAGCTTCAAATTCTAGATACTATAATAACTAATAAAGGAGGGGTGTAGGAAGCGGGGGGGGGGGGGGGGGCAAGGGGAGTTGGGGCAGGGGGGCCATCGCTACCTCATGAAATCTGGGCAAGGGGCCAAAAAGGGCCAACTTTTTAATTTAGGTTTTAAGTCAAAAATTTTCAAAGTTTTCTTGGAAACTACTTTTGTTCATGTTTCATGCTACCCTGATCATTATGAGCCAACTTTCGGTTTTCGAAGTTCGATATACGATTTTGGACTCGAGGCAGGCTTCCCCTTCGCAATACGAGCTCGGAAGCGGGAGCTCTGCTTTCAGAGGTACGTATCGAGAATGATTCGGACCGAAAATTTCAGTCAACATTTTTCAAAGTTTTTCTGGAAACTACTTTTGTTCCTGTTTTATGCTACCCTGATCATTATGAGCCGAAATCATTGTTATTAGTGTAATATGGAGGCTGGTTACAGCAGTTTTAGAGTAGTTTTAGCAGTTGTGTAGATTGTAATTTAGTGATTAATATGACCGTTAGTAATGAGTGTGGATTTGGGTAGTTGGGTGGCCGCGTGGTGTCACGTGGCGCGTGTCGGTGGCGCGTTTCTGGACACGTTGGGATTGGTTCTGGAAAAGCTCTTTAGGTGACGTGTTTAATCAAAGTGTTAACCGCTGATCTAGAACGCCAAACGTGGCCCGTCTTGCCACAGTTTAAGTTGTGATTGTTGATAATATCTTTATATTCATCATTCGAACGTTATTACTCGATTCAACTGTTTCCTTTGTTCAACTCTAGCTTAGGACCGAATTGTAGCATTTGAACCGTTTGATTCACAGTACCGCACTTAGTTGCATGTATGTAGTAGTCATATCAGAGTAATTGGCAATACAAGTTATCGTGATTGTCGTATTAACGTAGAGTTCAATACTTAGTTATTGTGAGTTATTGCAGTTGTCAGTCGCTACGACGACTGAGAGTATAGTGTGTAGTGAGAGACTTGTGAGCAGGCACTGTATACCATTGGTACGCCTCGGGAGGACTGGTCTGGTGCCAACCTTATTTTACACTATTATGATATCCGGCCAACCATCTCCCCAACTACTTACTTAAGCAGCCGGATACTAAATTTAATCACTATCAGAGTGAAATTGAGTGGAATTTGAATTAAAATATTGTAAAATTTGTATTATTCTAGAGGGTGAAAAAGAAAATTGTTATTGCGTTATCAACAGCCAAATCCCCTCCCCCGTAATCAACCGTAATCATTTGGGAACTGATGATTACGGCTGATTACTTAATATGTAAACGCTCCTAATCACAACAAATGAGATCCATGCTAGTAACGTGGACAATTTGCACCTGCAGCAACATCATTTTAAACTTTTAATGTTATCAATTATCATATATGATTCAATTGAAAGGTCTCTTTGGATCTTAATGAATTACTATTTTAGCAGATTTAGTCTCCAATGTAACTCTTTACTAATGGATGTTTTCAAAATTCACGATTTCGTCTTCAGACGTATTCTAAAGTACCGATCAGGGACGCAATAAGAGTAGTTAAGCTCCATAAGATGAAGATATATCGCTCCCGGTCATATGTTATTACGTAAAGCGTCTTGTTGTCTGTTCGCATTTTATACAGAATACATCACTAGAATGATCGTTATAACAGGATTGAAGTTAGTCGTCATTTTTGACAGCCAGTTTTTACAAATTAAAAAGGACTAGCAGAAACCCGTCTAACCCTAAAATGGTGTCAAGACTCAAGAGACTAAAACAATTATTACCTATTTAATTCGCGTTTTTGACACCACTTGGGGTACCAAATTTTGGGCTCTAAAACTCCTATTTCTTGGCCAATTTTTTATTTTTTCATGCTGATTTGGAGGCCATTAAAGCATTTGACCCAGTCAAAAAGTTTCAGTTGTATATATCTTTGACGGTTTTTGCAGAAATTCGCGTTAAAGTTGATGCCGTGGTGTCAGTAAAATGGCACGGATAAATAAATATGTATATATATATCGTCTCGCTTTATATTATACTAGCAGGAACCCGTCTAACCCTAAAATGGTGTCAAGACTGAAGAGACTAAAACAATTATTACCTATTTAATTCGCGTTTTTGACACCACTTGGGGTACCAAATTTTGGGCTCTAAAACTCCTATTTCTTGGCCTATTTTTGATTTTTTCATGCTGATTTGAAGGCCATTAAAGCATTTGACCCAGTCAAAAAAGATTCAGTTGTATATCTTTGACGGTTTTTGAAGAAATTCGCGTTAAAGTTGATGCCGTGGTGTCAGTAAAATGGCACAGATAAATATATATATATATCGTCTCGCTTTATATATAGTAAGATTATATATAGTAAGATTGTGATAGTACAGATTCGCTGAACAAAGAATCTTATATATCAAGACCAAACCAGTCAGGAAGAATTAATTTTATTTAATTGTCTTAGATTAAAAAAATGAAAGTCGGAACAAAATAATAAAATTAATTTGCAAAAGAACTGATCGACATATCATTATTGGGTAGAACGTTAGAAGAAATTACAGTAGCCACAATATACCAAACAGAAACTCTACGACGTCGCGGTATGCGTTTATTTCAAGTATTCAAAGTTTAATTACCGTCCTACAAATATTCGTTCATAGAGAATGGGACGCTAGCTAACTTCAATGTCTAAGAGCTGAGGCTAGGGAAGTTCTTGTTTATACTCCGCATGCAATTCTGTTAGTTCGACTGTTGGGTTGAAGGAAGCACTTCCAACTCCAAGTCGAGTCCTTGAGTGGTAATTTGCATTCGAGGCGGTGTAGCTCGTTCAGGGGTTACTTGTGTTCTTTGAGGAGATATTATGAGCATGAGTTTGGAAACATACAGCTTTAAGAACTCTCTAAAACTCTTCACTGTAATTGAATATACAAAGAAGTTAGCCATTATGTTAAGGTACTGCACTAACATGGTTGATCGCCAAACTCCAGTGCCATGCTCTGCTCCTAGGAGCCAAGTTATAAATGCAACAGCGAACGGTAGACTGGAAAGTAACAAGACCCCCACAGTTAGCAGCACTGTTATCACCCCCTCCCACCGTAATGTTCGTCCGTGCTGGGAGCTAGCCTTTTTGGCGACAACCAGAATACAAATCGATGTGACCGTGAGTTCTATGTAGGAGAGAGCGTTAACGGCAGGGAATGCTATCAGTAAATACCATTTGTACCATGATGGGAGATTTGGTGAAGGGTAACCATAGACACAAAAATAGTCTTGGTAACTAAAATATAGAGAATCTCTGAGATAGATTATCTTGAAAATAAGCATTGGAGAGAAAACGACCACTGCCAAGAGCCAGACTGAGGTAAAGATTTTATGTCCGAACCGTGAGGACCAAACTCTGGATTTCAGGGGGGTTTTCAAAATTATCAGCTTTAGAGTTGTCAGGGTGCATGTTTGGAACACGGTCACCTGTGAACATACCCAGTTCATATTTGCCGAAACTTCACAAAGTAGTCCTCCTACCACCCAGCGGTCTGTGATGAATGCCAAAGTGACTGGGAATACTTTGAAGGCAGTTTGTAGAAGGTCGCAGATAGCCATGTGCTGCATCGCTGCTATGATAACCTTCTGAAGTTTGATGGCATTGTATCTTATAGTCGCTACTAGAATGATGCCATCACCTATCAGGGACGCAATAAGAGTAGTTAAGCTCCATAAGATGAAGATATATCGCTCCCGGTCATCTGTTATTATGTAAAGCGTCTTGTTGTCTGTTCGCATTTTATACAGAATACATCACTAGAATGATCGTTATATTTAACAGGATTGAAGCTAGTCGTCATTTTTGACAGCCAGTGTTTACAAATTCAAAAAGATTTGTTATAGTACAGATTCGCTGAAGAAAGAATCTTAAATAGGTATATCAAGACCAAATCAGTCAGGAAGAATTAATTTTATTATTTGTCATAACCAAAAATATAGCAAATGAAAAGGTGTACGAACTGAAAATATAGTAATTATAACAAAAGAGATTCATGCTAGTAACGTGGACAACTTGCACCTGCGGCAAAAAAAACGATTTGTTATAACCAAAAATATAGCAAATCATGAAAAGCTAATAAGAACTGAAAACATAGTTCTTACAACAAAAGAGATCCATGCTAGTAACGTGTACAATGTGCACCTGCGGCAACATTATAAAGTCAGAAGGAGAAACTCAACTTTCAGATGAGTTGCAAATAAAAGTAACACCTTAATAACTACAAGTTATAATGTATTCTTCGTTAACAACCTGCACAAGGATAGAAAGTGAAGGGATAGTGACAGAGGCTGCCAGCAGTTCTTGTGTTTCACTGTCAAGCTCCTCAATCTTTCGTCCCATGGCATCGAATATACACTTCTTACTAGAGATTGGCATGATATTCGTTATAATTTAAAATACCATCAAGACAATTACAAGTATAATACATATTATGATTGTTATTCGAGCATACGATAATATTTTGCACGGTAATTTTTTTAATTTTATACAATGTAAGTAATTTTAAATGTGCTATGATTTTAAATGCATTAAGCAACAGACCTAAGATTGACGTGAAGAAAACAAGAAGTAAAATTATCTCTTGAAATAAATTATATAAACGCTAAGAATAAAAACAAACCGAAACCTTTTATACTACAAACATACCTTTACCATCATCTTACTTTACTCTCGGTGATTATTTAAAACCAAATTGGGCAAATTATAAATCTTTGTATATGATGCAACATATTCGTGATTATGCAATTATGTTATGTCTGACACTGCTAATTATAGATTTTTACTCCTATCAAAGTATCATAATATTGTACTAAAATAAGGTTACCTACCCTAATAATACCTTACAATAATTTAATAATTGTATCTCATCTCCTTACCCTGAGTCTTCTCAATGGACCCTATCACAGCATCCATAACAATACCTTTAAAACCAGCCCTATTGAGTCTATAAACCCCCTCAATAGTAGTCCCTCCAGGAGAACACACATTGTTAGCCAGCTGCAGGGGGTGTTCATCACATTCCAACACCATCTTAGCAGACCCCTGCATTGTCTGGGCAGATAAACTAGCTGCTACTTGCCAGGGCAGCCCCATTCTTACTCCTGCATCTGCCATGGCATCCACCATCATGAACATGAAGGCAGGGGAACTACCACAGAGTCCACTAGCCACATCAATGAGAGCTTCTGTGGGTAGGATGGACCAGAGACCGAGCGGTTCCATGAGGGATTTACAGAGGGAGGTGTGGTGGGGGGTACAGTGGGTTCCTGGGTACGCAACAACTACTCCTGATCTTACTTTAACTGGAGTGTTGGGTAACGTCCTCATTACTGGTACTTTCTTACCTGGGGTTGGAGGGGGAGTTGACGAATGGGACAGTTTTTAATACAGAGTATACAATGTAATTCATATTAAAATGTTGTGTACACAACTTTGTAGTTGTTCTATTTCTTGATTTTGGAATCGATGGTTAAATCTTGTCAGATTCATTGTTCATCTTCCGAATTCAGTCTTCCAAAATAAAGAAATATAACAATTACTCGTAATGGGTTGTTTAAAAGTAAACAACGCTGTGATGAGAACATATTTTAAACTAATTACAACACTACAAATCTATTACATTTATTGAGAATTATGTAATGTAACGTGATGGAAATATTTTAAGCGGGCATATCCTGTCCAAACCCAGGATAAACGACATGAAGAATTCGTTGTAACTTTGTATGAAAAGCATTAATAGATATGAAAAGAATGATTTAGATAAACCAATAAACTTAAACTATGGGTAAAATAAAATCTCTAACAACACTCACCAACAAGATCCTCAATCTGCTGATTTGTAGTACAATTAACAACAGAAACCAGCAGTTTATCCTCTGTAACAGAACCAGCCACCTGCTCCAACACGCCCGGTAAAATATGTGGTTTAACTGCCAGGAATACCACTGAACATTCCGCAACTACTTGGCAATTATCCAGAGTACCCTGATACCCATGCTCCTGACTTTAGCCAACCCTCCTTCACTTCGTGCACTGGCTATGATGTTTTCTACTGCCACTGTGCCACTGGCAATCATTCCACCCGCTATTGCTTGACACATGTTGCCCGCTCCAAGGAATCCTATCTTCATGTCCACCGACATGCTTGTACAATGAGGGCTGATTACCTTTGAAAATATCATTAAGATTGACAGTTATTTGAATCAATTATTGAACGGGACTAGCATTGTTCAATAAGATTTAACAGCTGTGTAGAGTATATATATATAATATAATACAAATATTAGTAATTCTTCACTATTGCAGTGGAAGTGAGAGTGACTCTAACAACTTATTAATTGATTTTGAATTTAACCTAGTATGTCAAACAATACGTATTGCGATGCCTATTCTTGAACTTACAAATTACAAAACTTCATTACTTGGTATCTATAAATATGTATATATATGCAGTGCTGCAGTAGCTGTATAGTGTATAATTCATAAAGGTATCAATGCGTACTTTGAATTGCACAGTATTAAATCCAATATTGATTTTAGATCAAATTGCATGATTTGATCAAACAATTTTTTAAAGATTTGACAGTTCACTAGCTGACAATGCGGTATTCTTGGTTTATATTTCATGGAAACATTGAATACTCAACTGAACGTTTCAAATTGAAAAATAAATTAAATGATCAACACGATGTAATTGCTTCATTTAGATGTCAGTAAGCTTAATAAATTTATATTCATCTTTAAAAATATTTATGTTCAATATTATCTGTCTTCTTTTCAAAAGGTAGCTTCAAGAGATCATCAATATAATATTCAAAAAATATTAATCAGAACTTCGATATTTTGACTTTTTGACAAGTGATTGGGGGACCAAATCATTATAGATTCTTAAAAGATACGATTAAATACCGTAAAAATATCAAAATTTCACATGATTTCAAATGAGCTTAATAGAATAGAGCTTGCTGCTCAATATACCAGCATCCTTCCACCAATACCGGTCACGTGATACATCTAACAATCATACTTAATCCACACATGCAAGCTCCTGTAACTGTGCCAAAAATAATCTCGGTACCAATAATAGCGTAACAAACCATGTCATTTACCTTTGGTACCTACTACCTATAAACATCAAACATTAACAATATCAAAATATAAGAAAAGGCCTCTATCCAATACCTATTACACTTTGCCTAAAATCAACATACCTACCGAAATCGTTGGATCTATCTAACCCACTAAAATCTTAAAATATTATTGACCACGCCGTACCAATAATCATTTAAAACCTAGATATAACATTGCAGGGCTATATAAACAATAATCTATCATAAACCTTGATGATCACGTGTGTGCTTTTGACGATATTCAAACAGAGACAGAGACACCACAGATTTCTTGTGTCCCCGATAGTTCCTTTTAATGGTCCAGTCCCGTAGGCTCCACATCTGTACAACTCCGTCACTGGAGGACACAAACAAAAACTGACTGTCAAATGAAAATTGTAGACACCAAATCCACTTCAACTTCGAGTCACAAAGGGTGTTTAGCTCAAAAATATTGTTCTCTTCAAGCCTAAACAATCGGATCTTTGCATCTGAACCTCCAGTTGCTAAAAACTGCCCATCAGGAGATAAAACACAACAGAGACCAAACTTTTCGTGCACCTTTCTGTCTGTCCACTCACCATTATAATGAGATAGCAAATGTCCTGTATTTGTCATAGCGACAACTCTCAAAGTGTGTTTATCAACATAGCAGTCTATTGACTGAATTCCCAATGCCTTTTTGTGAAGCAGTTTTGTTACCCGGTCATCTGAAACATTTAACCCTAATATGTAACCTGACTGAGTTCCGACAACTGCATTAAAATCAGGATGTTTGGTTGTCAAGCAGTTGATGACTCCGTATAGGGAGCAATTCACCTCTCTTGTCTGCTTTAGGTTTCGTCTTGGAAATTGCCACAGTCTACAATAACCATCTTCTCCACCTGTGATATAAAACAAATGATCAGGTCCCATATGTAGCTGGAAATCACGGTCACTACTTTGATGAGGTTTTTGAAAATCATCAAACTGTAATATAAATAAAAATAAAGTTACCTGTAATTAAGCTTGTGTTATCTGTCGTTGCGAAATTGACACATGTGATATTTTTGCTGTTTGAATCAGAATTGTTGCTCATATTGGTAAGAGGCCTGTTGGAGTGGACATCATACACTTTGATTACTTCATATCCCGTCACTGCTAACAGTCTGCCGTCTCCAGAAAATTTAAGGCAGTTAACCTGCGATAAATTAAGTAAATTAAATTACTATATACTGATCCTAAATGTTTGCATTATTTGTAATTAATCAATAGTCTATTCTAGTTACCGGGAACTATACAAGGTTATATTTCTATTTCAAAGTAGAATTTAAATTTATAGACCAAACTTACTTGTGAATCAATCTGTGGATCAAGGTCATACTCTTTGTAAATGTCCCCTGTCTCTGGATGCCATATGTATATTTTGTCATCTAATCCAGCAGTTGCCAGTAAAGCTGATGGATATTTTGGCTCCTGATCAGGGCTTCCTTCCATGTCTCTACCATACATAGTAGTTGAACCCAATTCTCGTAGGTTCCTCATAGTTTTACCTTTTACAGTGGTGTCATAATTCATTACTAATGATTTTCTAGCAAAGTTAATGTTAGGAAGGCAGAGAACTTATTGCATCATTACAATTTTGAACAAGAAGCAAAAATACAGCGCTTTCTTCAAACCAACAATATTGAAATCAATGACTGGTCATGTCCCACAAATTATTAATTCTATTCACAGTACAATCAAATGATGAAGTAGTTCGCTGTTTATTAGTCTCAGGATTGAAATACTGATAGTTGGGTAATATCCGGTTGGAAGAGATAAGGACAAATGAAACAGGAAGTTAGGAATGTAGGCAAGCAGATCAGGTCTTAATCTGGTTTCATCCAATAGATGTAGTAAGAGTGTGACAAAGGTCAAGAATCTTCAGTGTTCTTTTCTTCCAGAGCGGGTTGTTCCTTATTGGAACAAACTCCCTTCGGAGGTGAAGAACTGCTTGACAGTTTTGAGTTTTAAAATTGGATTGGAAAGTTTTAAAAAGAAAATGATTTCTAAATGTATTGTAAATGACTTTCATTTTTGGAATGTTTCGAAAGAAGTTTTAACAAGAATTGAAGGTACCAGTTATATCAGTAATAAGGAAAAACACAACGATTATCTGTGGTTCCATCCTTATGTAGCAAAGAAACGTTTTATAAATCTTTACTCCACTGGGAAGTATGAATAAATTAAATTTTGTAATGTTGTTTTTATTCATGATTGATATTTGATAAATTGTTACCTTTAAATTTGATGGAGAAATAGTTATTTTTCCATGTAGTGTGATGATACTTTGTAGACATTAGTGATGATGTTATGTCATAATTTTTACTTTACTTTTACTTTTAGGCAAATTTTCGATTAAAATTAACTTGTTTCATTTGGCCTTGTCTCTTCCAACCGGATATTACCCAACTATCAGTACAATCAAACTATAGGATACATCAAAAACGTCTTCAACATGTGGCATGGTGTCAATTGACTCACAAGATATAATAACAATTTAGCACTTCCTTCACGATAGACAGACAAACCCAACATGGAGAAACCTTCACAATTAAACTAAAATAAAAATAATCAGCCTTATATTAAAAAGGACTTTGAGGGGGTCTGTAGTCCCCCGCATAGTATGTTTGTGTTTCACTGACTTGTAAACTGAAGACGTAAATACACCCCTCACATTATAATTTTGTATGGCTGGTACTTAGGACTATAAGCTCTAATGAAGTGGGAGAACTGTCAGTGATAGTCCACCCAGCCACCTGTTGGATTGAGTCTCTCTTTGTTGAGCTTCCCTGACGTGATCATACCACTCCCTTTACCGACCCTATGGACTTACACTGTTGCAATATATAACACCTTACTTACTTACTTATCATCTCATTGCTTTGTCACAGGTGATAAACAATAAAGCCAGGGACTTCAGTCACCCATCAGGCTCAAACCTTAACCTCAAGAGTCCCGTGTGGCAGGGTGCATTCTCTCTGAATCGGATGGAAAATGCTTAAACTTTATAAAACAACATAGCCTTTAGGGCCGGCTAGTTACCACTTGCTGTGAGGTGTCTCAGCTTCATGGGTTGGGGCAAAAACGCCATAATAGATTGACTGATTATGGTTCAGACTTGTTCAGACCAATCAGATCAGGTCTTAATCTGGTTTCATCCAATAGATGTAGCAAGAGTGTGACAAAGGTCAAGAATCTTCAGTGTTCTTTTCTTCCAGAGCGGGTTGTTCCTTAATGGAACAAACTCCCTTCGGAGGTGAAGAACTGCTTGACAGTTTTGAGTTTTAAAATTGGATTGGAAAGTTATAAAAAGAATATGATTTCTAAATGTATTGTAAATGACTTTCATTTTTGGAATGTTTCGAAAGAAGTTTTAACAAGAATTGAAGGTACCAGTTATATCAGTTATAAGGAAAAACACAATGATTATCTGTGGTTTCATCCTTATGTAGCAAAGAAACGTTTTATAAATCTTCACTCCACTGGGAAGTATAAATAAATTAAATTTTGTAATGTCGTTTTTATTCATGATTAATATTTGACAAATTATTACTTTTAAATTTGATGGAGGGATAATTATTTTTCCATGTAGTGTGATGATACTTTGTAGACATTAGTGATGATGTTATGTCATAATTTTTACTTTACTTTACTTTACTTTATAATCAAGAACGTCGCCACTTCGATGTGCCGCGCGCCGCGCAATATTATGTTTTCCTTTATTGAATTAACGTATAGCATGTTTTATTTAGGTTAATAAACTAAAAATTGGTGACAACTGACCATTAAGCTGTAATCATTATAATTTATATATATTTGCTTTGGTCATTGACCCAAGTTGAGAGCTAGTAGTAGTCCGCAGGGGTCCGAAAAAGCCGTACAGGCACTTGGGTCCTTATCCTTGTCAATAATCTCAATTGGATTCACTTTACACAAAACATAAACGTTTACAATTTAGACGTAGTACACATTGACACGATATTTATTAGAAAGCAAACAGTATAAAGTAATATGTGCGTGCGCGGAGCTTGAGCCGCGCCGCATTCACATAGCCATGTGCCTACGCGTACTGCGTGACGCGCTTGTTTCACAAGCCTTCGGCGGTCGCGCGCTACTGCAAGCGAGAGGGCTCTGGTTAGAGCAACGCGCCGCATAACAATTGATGCGTGTATGTAAGGGCTGGAGTACGCGTGTTTACAGATTAATGAACTGTTGCATTGTGCATTTGTGCATTGTAAATATTTAAAGTTGACGATATATGATGATTTAATAATAAATTTTACAAAGCTGGCTTTGGACTTAGGTAAAATTATAATTTATTTATTTTTTAAAAACCACGGATAGTTTTAAATTTACGTTGTCGTATAAGTATAAACAAGTTAATCCTGTTTTCAAGAATGCGCGGCTTTGGCGGCCATGCCAGTTATTGACTTATACATAAAATTGAATTTTAAATAGAAATGTGAAATATTAAAATTTAAAACTTTCAAAACGGAGGCTTATAAATATTATGATATTAATTATGATTGTAAAATAAAGGATAAAATTTTAAATTTGTTTCAGTACTAAAATTTTTTTCACTAATACTTGTTTAAATTTCTTCGAAGTAGCGCGCACGCTTTTTTGTTTCTTCTAATTGAGGTAGTAAGTGCTATGAAATAGCACGCGTTGGATTAGTTCATTAAAAATGGACAATGACAAATGACCCAATATTTAGCTTTAAACGATCACGTTTTATGGGCACAATGCAATTAGTTCAGCTGTTCACCACGCGACGATTAATAAACTTTAACGGGTGATACTCGGCGCGCATCCTGGTAGGTTATAAACCTACAAATTAAACTGGGCTAAGTCGTCCAGCCAACTTAACTGGCAGTTGTCACTCCAGGCAGTTGTCACTCCAGGTCGATTTTTTTTAGCGACTAGTAAGCCAAAGTAAAGTATAGTGTAGAAGCTTTTGTGTTTTGAGGGAAACTACCGCAATGGCATTAAGTGTCCTCCTCTTTTTAATTATTTCGGGCGATGTTAAGGAAATCGAATATTTGGGGTATTGAGAATTAAGTGGTAGAACCCACGACACCCAATTTCTACCGCGAAGAGATCCCCTTTCCAGCCTGCAGTCTCGATATCCACCAGTAACTGTTTGTATCTCTTCTCCTTTCGGGACTTCTGATCCTCGAAGTTCTCCTCGTTTCTACAGCTCAGCACTCAGCTCTATAAGGATGACTTCTGAATGTATCCGAGAAAATAACAACATTAGGTCTAAGAGCTGTATTTAGGATGTGCTGAGGGAATTGCCTGGTCTTTCAATCCAAACTTTATCTTAGGGGCTACGTTGTTCACCTCCCGCAACTTCTCAACAATTTGTTGCAGGATAACTCTGAGCAATTGATCGTGTCTCCAGTCGTATCTTCCTTGCTTTAGGGATATTGGGCAGCAAGTTAAGATGTGCTTTAAATTGCATTGCTGGCGTCCACACTGGGGACAGTTGTTCGAAGAGCTGTAGTTCCACAGCTGGAGGGTGCTAGGATCGCTCGCAACATCATGGATGGCGTTTAGGCGGAACTTTGTCCTTTCAGGGCTCAAGGTATACATCAGGCTTTGCCAGTCAGTATCCATCTGCATGGTGTTCTCCCAGGTCAGGAACTTTCCTTGGACTCTCTTGTCATAAAGGGTATGTAAGAGTTCCTCTTCTTTCAGAGACTGGATAATTTCTACCAGCTGCTCCCTCTTATTCTTCTTCTTCCTCTTGTCTCAGAATCTGATTCCAACTCCCTCCTTCCTTTGCCTGAATGTAGCCAAGCAGCTCGTTAGACTAGAGATCTCTCTCCCTATCGGTCAACTCCTTGGTGTAATCCCATCTTTTCTTGTTCTTGTTGGTGTTTTCTCTGTGTTCAAACACCTCCCCAACTTTTGTATCCACAGATGTCTTTACCATGTGGGCTTTAGACACCTGCAAACATTTAAACAAGTTGAAAATAATAATCATGACACAATTATTAGGAGTTGTTTGATGGTGCCAAACTTTGTCATGGAGTGCTCAGAGGAAGCAAAACTGGGGTAGTACACTGACCATATGCTCCTTGCTATTTTGTTTTATTGCAAACTTAGTTTTTATTGAAAATAAATGCCCTGGTTTTGAAGTTTTTTAATGATTGAATATCTAAGAGAATGTTCACAAATTACCTAACCTAGATGTTGTCCTTTTTCCTTGCAAACTCTTCGTGTCAATTGACACCTGCTGCAGTGAAATTTCAAGACCAACTGAAAATCTACAGTAGACTGATATTGCACAATTTTTGATGACGTCACCTTATCCGTGGTTTAGCTGACTAGTTAGCATATGCGCCCCAGCACCTTCATGGCAAATATCGTCACTAGAGGCCACCTGGCCTCAAAACTCTTATGCTTAAGGTATTGGAGATTTAAACACCTCATTCTCCACCTTGTTTTACTGATTGTGTTCATCCTCTTCGTTCAGGCCCCTGATAAATCCCAGCTGACCATATCATTAAAGATGTTTCTCTGGTAGATCAGAGTGAACAGCACTCAGATCTTTAAATTTAGAGTTGTATATTAGGTACCATCAGAACAAATGAGAAGCAATGTTTAATGTTTTAATGTGTCATCTGCCTCATGAAGTCGTTACTCTAGTTATTCTATAATTTATATTATAGATATGTGATCACAGATACATTGGCTCTTTGTTCAACTTCTTATTCTTCTCACAGCAGACCACTAAACTTTTACCTGCTAATACTCGAGGAAATTAGCTCCATCACTTGAACTTGGCTGCAAAACACAATGGGAGTATTTTTGCTTCTTTCCAAATTTACTGTGGCTTTTTTTACAGAGCAGAAAAATAGTTCATTATGAGCTTCCACATGGCTTTTGCTAATGAGGTAAATTTGCAAATTATTACATTCTATTATTCACAAGAAAGTTTTTCTGTGAGGAGAGAAGGAGGAGCTCAGCATTCTTACGTTTCAGCTTCAGGACCTCTTTGAGTTATCGTGCCTCTCCCATGAAACTTAAACTTCCTCATTCCGCCACATAGATTATAGAACACCACCTGTATCATGATGCTTCAAAAACTATTCCTAAAAGTTGTGCCATGTAACAGTACATATCTAAATTGTCATGCTTGACATATTCATGCAAGCTCGTCCGATTGTTCCTGTAATATTCGACTTACAGGTTTTTATTCACATGCACTTTGACACAGCAATATAAACTGTATGTGCATAAATCAATAAAGTTGTTTAACATTTGTACATATTTTGGATAGCATTGTATTACATTAAATGACAATAAAACTGGTGGTAATTTTTACTCAACGACTCGTTTACCTATCTGAGTATAACATAGGTAATATAATAATTGCAAAGATAACCAACCCTTCCCTTATATAGGTTAATAGTATAATGACTGAATCCAGTACCGAATGTATCACTCCGAGTAACGATTCCAAGAGGAGGCTTGAGTTCTCCCCCTTGTGTTCAAGAAGTCGTTCAGAAGGCAACATCTTATACCCGCTCGCTAAACGACCTAATCGCAAAAGCTTCATAGAGATGCTCGATTCGGTGAGTTATTAAGATTGCTGAGAATAAAGTACTATAAAATAACGAAATCTGGACGGTGCTAAATGACATACTGTTTCGTAATTTACCCTAATTTCGTGCAATGAGGTAAGCCATATTTTCTAGACCTAAACCATAACATGTGATCTGTTTCAGGTGAGCGATGATGCTAAGAACCCAGAGAAGATCAAAGCGAGACAGATGCAACAGAAGAAGACCCATTTAGCAAAGTCAATGTTAGAGTTGCGATGCAGAAGAGTCCTGCCCATGTTAATGAGGAGGAAGAAGATTATTAATAAAGCTGAGAATAAGAGCAAGCTTACAACTGATGTCAGTGAAAATGGTAAGAGTTACAAGTCACAATGTAATATTATATTAGGAAGCATGTTTTGTTTATTTCAGTACTTTCAGAACTTTATAGCAGTCTATCTTCAACTCAGCCCTGTGTCCAATACTATTGCTTACTCAGTATAATAGGTAATCCGTGCCCGTATAAAGTTTCTGAACCCTAAAGAAAAAAGGCTTTCAGAATGTCCCTCAACACCCTGCCTCCCTCCCTCCCTAATTAACTGGAGATGATTTAGTCAGTCATTAGCTAACTACCACCAAACTACCAACAAACTGTCACATGGCAAAGTCTTGCAAACAGTCACCACCTAAACTAAACTCGTCACCTTAACTAAACTCGTCACCTAAGCTAACACCCCCTCTCAGGAGAGGAGGACAAGGAGAACAAGCCGCAGCTTCTGGAGACTCTTTCTGACAAAGTGAAGGTTATTTCAACACATTTTAACTTACTTTTTACTGATTACTTAACTAATTATTTAATTTGGAGATGTTCAATATTGAGGTGATCTTTTAACAAGGATTTATCAGAGATGGTGTAATCCTAAAATTACCAACGCTATTATACAGAGTTACAGTTAATTAAAATTACAGTTAATTAAAATGTTGTAATCTCCATCATGAAATTAACAACACATTTCCTGTCAGGTGATGAGAATGCAGGATAACTGCTCCAAGAGTACACGTAACAGTCTCATCGTCATCCTGTGATACCTCCCCAGATAGACTTTAATTACAATTAAATAGTCGTAATTAATTATAATCACGAACATTTATTATGATTAATTATCATAAATGTGATTATTAGCGATTATAGTTATGATAATCAGGTGTGACCTTGATAAAATGTTTGATAATTTTTAAACTGTTGGGATATGGTTATCTTTTAAATTTGGACGTTATCCAAAATTCGTTAAAATCATTTAATATACGTTAATGATAAGTCAGTTTGATAACTTAATAACTTCTTATATAGGATAATTCCTTTGATTGACTCTTGTCCAGGACTTTGAACCTTGATTAATTTATGGTGTGGAATACAGACATGGACATTTGGATGGTAAACAGAAACTGTTTTGCACGTGACAGTGTCGGAGTGCTGATTGGTTCACCGCAATCACGTGTAAGAAAAATATATTTACCTCTCCATTTTAATCCAGATTCTGTGTTAGTGTTGATTATGGGCTGGGTTGACATGTCATATTATGAGTCATTTTGAGCTATAGACAATAATGTGAGTTTTGATTTTTATAACTTTTGTTGTATTAATGAGTTGTGTGGTATATTGACGTGTAGTCGTGTCAACTGGTGTGTGTAGCTCTAAATCCTATAGAATCTTCTAGAACAAACCCAGTACTGTTAACTTATTATAATTATGCTAATTATGCTAATTATATTTCTGCTCTATCGCTTATAATAGGGCTGTTTTTATCGGCGATTTTTAAATTTTGTGCACTGTTTATATTTATAATCATTTGGAATTTCTATTAAGTTATATGAAGTTAAAGTTATTACTACCATATTATATGGTCCATATAATATCAAATCTTGTGTTTCAGTTGACTGCCACTCTCCCATCTATCATCAGCTCTCTCTTTCTATTTGTAAACTTCAGCAACGGTTAAAATTCCCGCCAAAACTATATATTCAAAATAATCCGGGTAAGATAATGGGTTATCTGACAATACACATGAAATTGAAGTATACGGACATTAGCCGACCTTTCAACTGATTATAATCAAAGTTAATTATAATAATGTATAGAGCGAGATTATCATAAAACTCATGTTTAAATAAAGTCTGTGATTTGTCGAGGGCAGTGAAAACTCTGTCCTAATCTAGTTTGGCAGTCAATGTGACCTACTGAAGAGATTAACATCCAACTCGATCCATAACCAAATTATGGGGATTTGATTAAACAATGAAAAGACCGTTACAAATCATTAAACGCGGGATCACGCCAGGGGCTACTACCTACTCGCGATTCAATTAACCAAGACTCTTTCTCTGTATCACGTGACTCTTTCTCCGAATCACGTGACCCAATCAGGTGGCACCCTCACTAGAAGTCATTAGTCACGTGACACAACTCTCACTCTTTACCTCACAGAACCCGCCAAACTCTCTCTCTTGTACTACCTTTCAAGTTCCAATAAGTAGACACGTACACACTGTACGAGAGTACATTGTTAACAAATCTGCCGCCCAATCTAAACACCATATTATTTACAATTCCAGACCGCAATACCGCACATATTATGATACGCATAGTAGCCAGCTGCCTTATTGCGCAACTCCTCTGAAATACACATCACTCCTCTGAGATACACTGCACAACTCCAGATTTATTGTAGAGGGGAGGTAGTTAACTTAGTCTGATTTGATTGAACTAGATATTTTGGCCAGAGTAAGGATTTAGGAATTTAACCGCACCTCCTGTAGATAGCTGGATTTATAGTACAGAATTTTAACTGTGCTCTCTGGGTAAGCAAACAGTTTAATAGACACAGAGTATAATGAGGACATTAATACCGTTATTATAAGGTTATCATGAAGTCTCACGGTAAATGGGGTTTAGTGAAAGTAGACATATTCCACAGACAGACATGTACTGCAAGTTATTATTATTATTACAACACTAGCGTGGTGTATCATAGCCCACTTCCTTGTTCTTTTAGTGCGGGAATGTTTAAATAAATTATCATTTACACTCCCTCCAACTTTTGGCGCTCTCTCTCTCTCTCTCTCTCTCTCTCTCTTGACTGGCTGACTAGGGTTTCAAACGCACACAGGTCACTTACCATGCATGTACAGTATGACTCAACAAGTGTTTACTAAGTGTTCACAAACAATTTGTCTGGGTACACTGGGTCGAGAGTTGTACAGGTGGGGACTTTAGGTCTCATTTTCTAGTCACGTGATATATCTTTAGGTCTCATTTTCTGGTCACGTGATATATCTTTAGGTCTCATTTTCTAGTCACATGATATATCTTTAGGTCTCATTTTCTAGTCACATGATATATCTTTAGGTCTCATTTTCTAGTCACGTGATAAATCTTTAGGTCTCATTTTCTAGTCACGTGATAAATCTTTAGGTCTCATTTTCTGGTCACGTGATATATCTTTAGGTCTCATTTTCTAGTCACATGATATATCTTTAGGTCTCATTTTCTAGTCACATGATATATCTTTAGGTCTCATTTTCTAGTCACGTGATAAATCTTTAGGTCTCATTTTGTAGTCACGTGATAAATCGTCGACAATCCTCCTAGGTTTGATCTTAACACGTCTGTTTAAAGGGTTATCTTTACTAAGTAAAGTTTAGGTTACTACTTGAATAATGTTCCGTAAACTCAACACTTGCATCTGACATGGAAGGAAGTTGGATTTTAACTTAAATTTAAAACCATATGTTGTAGACCGTTGTACACAGGTGACAGGTGTAATGATTGCAACAGGGTTATCTGGTGCAGCCAAGGATTATCGAACATGGCGTATTTATAGGGATGACTAATCAGCATTACAGTTGGATTAGTGAAGTCAGGGGCTCTAAATGTTGTTTTAATTCTTATGGTTAGTGGATAGAGGATATATGTAGCATTAGATTGTAACATGCTGTCATAATAAGCATGAGAACATCATTATCCCGTCAGTCTAAAAGTCAACCATTTTCCTTGTTCACCAAATTACATTAGATTGGTACAAAATATGAACCGTCGAGCTCAGTCTCATTTAGTGTTGATGATTGATGGCCTTTAGGGTGATCTCAAGTGAGGATATCTTGTGGCGCCCAATTTGAATCCGGTACCGAATGACGCTGCAATGCGCCCAACATGGAACGCGCAGTATCCAAACATAATTTTAAAAAGAAAAGGTTTCTACAGTCCGTACAGGAAGAAGCACGTTTATTGCGCGCGCAGGCGGGATTTCCTCATAAGCGCATCTTATTTAATTGGCCCGCCCAAATTTTGGCGGTATGTACCTGCGATAAATTTCGACAATATTAGTGTACCACCAAGTATACCAATAATATGACGTAGATGTACCACATCAATCTGCCATGCACATGTCATCGAATGAATAAATGATCGAGTTGTGAAAGGACTGCATGATGCTATACTTCATACACGGATACAGTGCAGTGTGCACCCGAAATGCTGATTCATCGATACTAGACAGGGTAATTTTACGCCGATGAGAAGTGAAGTGCCAGTAAAGATAGGTTACCATGTGGTTGATATTCCTGATGAAACTTTACTAAAATCAGCTACCAGGCAAGAGAATTTGCTGAAAAATTGTTCTTACTTTTCTTATTTAACTTTAATTCCAGTTAGAGTTTAAGGAGGTTCATTAATATGTAAATATGTATTATTAATGTATGCAAATTACAACAAAGGAAAACCAATACATTAATGTAAACAATACGCGGACATTAAAAACACAGCATCAATATATAATAGCATAAGAAATTATCACTTTAAAACTTAAAGGTATTTACATAACTGAAATCTTAAATTACTACACTTATATATCACTTACCGTTATCAATTATATCATGCAGACAGCAGAACTAGGGTTAATTATAAGTGGGAGGTTATTATATTTTGTTTAAAAGCTAACAACAATCTCAACAATCATTTAAAGCAAGCGGCCATTTAGTGCAAGTGTACTCATCCTAATTTGATAGGTAAGAACATCAAAGTGAACTTTAAAAATACAATATAAAATCCACACAAGACGGCAAATCTTCATTACATCCAATCTAAAAACATCTTTTTTATCTTGAGAACAAACAATGTACAAAAATGATTACTGTTAAAAATCACGTTCAAATAGAAATCCAACTGATAAAAAGAAGGCAGTGCTTATTGAATGGTAGTATTGTTCTATTCTTGATATCCCATAATGGTGCGCTGGCACTAATTCCTCCTCCTTCAATCACTGACACAGAGAATCAAATCTTTGCTCTGTCAGCGACAGGTCACTGGAAGAGTTCTCGCTTGCAATTTCATTTCTGCATAGACCGCCTAAGACTTGATAAACACAGTTAAACAGACCGCCTAAAACGTTTCTTGTTACTGTTTTTTGGGCGGCCTGAGACCGTACCAATCGGGAAAGTGTTTCTGCTTCTCTGCTATTACCAAATAAACGATACATATTGGGATATTTCACCTATTTATGTGTTACCACTGTACATAGATTGTCTTCTTTTAGAATCCACGTAATCGTCCATCTTATTCCTCAAAGTCATGTGGAACCCGTGAACCACCTCAACTAAACTTGATGTTATCACCTGACACAAAATGAGAGTGTGAGAAAAACTGTTCTAAATTGTGAGAGATTGTTTCATTGTTTAGAATCATTGGTCGGTAAGTATTTTACGTCAATCTTAAAGTTAAGGTAGATGGTTTCGTGTAGGAAAGAAATGGAACAAATGGCTGCAACTTTTATAAACGTATGATAAATATAATATTTCCTGCCGTCCAGAATCTTTCCAACGTTAACCATGGTAGGAAATGCCTGGTTAGTCAAAAGTGACAAATGTCCATATTCTTAGCCGCTAAACATTTTAGCTCCTCGCTATATAATATCCACCTCCCCCCTTGGATACATCAAGGAAACAATCCATATAAAAGTGTAAATTACCGACAGCAGTAAAACAACACTAGTTAATAATGACAAAACATGTGTAATGAGATGCTGAGTAAAAGTTAAAACTGGTGCAAACCTTTTGAGGTACAAGAGGGAGCTTCAGGTCGCAGTTGATAACATAAGTGAGCTTAACGGAGCCATCCAGGGCTGGGAAGAAAACATAGCCGCAGGGCCCGTTAAATCCTCTGCAAATAAACAAAGTTAGCGGCTAACAAGCTAGATATAAAGTGGAATATTTGAATATCTGAACATGTTGAAGGTCATATTATTTGAGAGAAAAGTCCCTCACAAGTGAACAGAACTCGGGATCATCTTACCTTGGGAATTTGGATGGTGGTTTTATAGGATCGTTGACGTCCCTACTGACTATAAAATACATGTCACGTTCCTTCGACCAATATCGTAACGTCAGGAAATCTCTGAAATTTAGTTCACAATAAGATTATTTAATTTAAAATTGGTTTTGCGGAGGATAAAGTACTTATTAGGTGCTAAATGTTACTTTCCTGTCAGGTGTATAAGTGTGAAGTTCGGTTGTGTTTTTCACAGATCACATTAATATGAAGTTTGGATCACTTTACCAATACCATTTGACTCTGTACATGTGTCGGAATCTTGAAGTGATGTTCATTATTAGACTTGCCTCGTTCCACTGAATATTATTACTAAAACATATATATAAGCTTCAGAGCAAGACCTCTCTACCTATATATTTAAAAACCCCCAACAATCAACATGAGAGCCGCTGTTTTTCGCTGCTCAGAAGGGCATCTGGATCGTTTAACAAGTTCAAAATCACGGACCGTACTGATTTAGTATCCGCGCTATCTAATTGGAATCACGGACCATAACTGCAACTATCCTCAGATAAATACGGATGGTGGTGATTGCTAAGTTACCGGGATAATTTACAGCACTAAGTCTTTAAAATGTTATGAAATTAATCATAAATCCCGTCTCTCTCTGATCTCTCTCTCTTACAAAAGTATGCACAATATATTGTTGACTTCTCCCTAGTCCCAACATACTGGAATGCTAAATATTTGTATTCTCTATAAACGGTTCCAGGAGGACCAGGACCCAGGTGCTATCACTTATCTGACTTCTGGATCCAAGGCAACTGGACCACCCTTATGTTAACTTGCTGAACATCAGATGAACAAGATAATTCTAACAAGGATGAAATTACGAGGTGGAAGATTTCGATAAATGTCAAGATTTTAACAACTAAATGATACACCTGGTCAACACCTGGTCAACCCACGTTCCGCTCGGAAATAGTTCGACATTTTTTCGTAGTTTTCTGTTTCTGCTGCTCTACGTAACAGTGTCTGTGAAGCAGTGATTTTTTGAACTTGGTATAATTTGGTCTCTACATGATTGAAGGTGTTGAAGATAGTGGACGTGTGTGATTGAAGGTGTTGAAGATAGTGGACGTGTGTGATTGAAGGTGTTGAAGATAGTGGACGTGTGTGATTGAAGGTGTTGAAGATAGTGGACGTGTGTGATTGAAGGTGTTGAAGATAGTGGACGTGTGTGATTGAAGGTGTTGAAGATAGTGGACGTGTGTGATTGAAGGTGTTGAAGATAGTGGACGTGTGTGATTGAAGGTGTTGAAGATAGTGGACGTGTGTGATTGAAGGTGTTGAAGATAGTGGACGTGTGTGATTGAAGGTGTTGAAGATAGTGGACGTGTGTGACTGAAGGTGTTGAAGATAGTGGACGTGTGTGATTGAAGGTGTTGAAGATAGTGGACGTGTGTGACTGATGTTGTTCAGAACGTTATTCTCTTGGAGTCTCATTCTGTTAAACACGTCAGGTAACCAACATACAATGACTACGATTGTTGCTCAACTCCTTTCCATCTTGACATTTAGATATTCAACCTCTCGCCAGAAATGATTCAATTTGATTTTACTGTCAAAAAACTGACAAATTCAACCAAAAATCCCCCAGGTTGAAAGGTTTTGGGACAGCAAAGTTTGTGAAATATTTTCTAAACACATATTATCCCCAGCTACAAAGCCTGCGTTTAGAACAGTAAGCGGAGTTTCCTCCCAAGTAAGCGGAGTTTCCTTCCAAGTCTCCAAAACCTGGGATGAAGAACACTACAACAGCACACATCTCATAGACAGGGACTTCAGCACTGTAGCTATTGCTACCACTACACTCAGGATCAAGATAATACAGTGTGGTTTAAAGTGAGCCTAAAGAAGAAGTACAATGTAGAGAATGTGTACGTTTATCAGTCACGTGACATTCAGTATCTAGGAGAGGGGTTTTGTGGGGAGATTGGTGAAGATAGGAGGTGTTTATGTGAACCGGAAGCAGATGAGTGTAGAGGTTTGTTTTCTTTTACTAATTAATTATTTACTAATTATTTACTAATTAATTATCTATGGATCATTGGATCATCATCACATTTTAATTTTGAGTGGCCTGTGGAAACATCATAATATGTCGTGTGACGTTTTTTCTGCTTCATGCGACGTAAATTTTAGATTTAGTATTAAGTTGATTTCTGACTAAAACAACCTGGGTTTGGAAGTAAATTTGGTCGGGGATAGATCATGCGGCTTCAGTAACCCTATTGGAGATAAAGAAGATAACAACTTAATCGTGTACAAATGGGATTGTACGTCTAGTGGAATAATGTCAGGTGACATTCACATTATCTCGAACAAAGGGAAGCCAATCTCAATCAGTGAGGTAGAGGTTACTACTACTGACCATGTAGGTTAGTCACATTTGACAGTTACCAGCTGGACTGAAATTCAAATTAAGTTATGATTTTATTTTGATGAATGTTATTGACAAAGTGAGAGTCTCCACTCAGTGTTGTAAAAACAAAATTATTTGTCGACGACATAAGAGCGAAAAAATATTATCATTAAGTTATGATTTGTAGAGAATTTGTTTTTACCAACTTTTTAATCTAAAAAGGTATTTCACGTTAAGTTAGAATTTACACCATGATTGGCAGCAAAATATATCAACCTTAACATTTTAATGTCAACCACAGCCGGATGCGCAGACCTACGAATAGAGTTTAACAACCTGAACTTTAAACCCCCAAACTCATGGGTAGATCACGGAATACCAATCACATTCCTCTCTTGTTCGCAAAATGGTCACGTGTTACTAGGAGCGAGCTCAGCTCTATGTGATGACGGGGTGGTCAGATACAGCGGAGATAAACCTACCTGTGTTCCTGAAGAGCAAACAGGTGTGTTGAGACGCTATTAAAATTAGTAAATAACACAGATTCTGTGAGATGACCGCTAAACCATAAAAACAGATGTGATAACTTCATTGTTCAAAACAATGTGAAGACGAAGGAAGCTGGAACAAGGCCTTGAAGATGACACCACAGTTACCAGTAAACAAAAAATTCCAGAGTGGAACTAAGCCACACTGTCTAGGTTTGTATTCACTATTTTGTAGATACAAACCTAGATATTCGTTATTTTGTACATGTAGATATGATGCCAACAATTTGTAGCATTTAGAGCTGGCTGGAATCTAATATAGCAGGAAGTTAAGGCATTAGACACTTAAATATCCAGGTTTAATATAACCTAGATAGATGTGCAGATGTTTGTGCGGAGTTAGAGGGTTGTAGTAGCAGGGTGGTAACCCTCCCACCACTACCAGTACCACACGGTACACCAGTCACCTTCTCTTGTAGTAGCAGGGTGGTAACCCTCCCAC
Organism: Bolinopsis microptera; assembly: GCF_026151205.1. Lineage (NCBI taxonomy): Eukaryota > Metazoa > Ctenophora > Tentaculata > Lobata > Bolinopsidae > Bolinopsis > Bolinopsis microptera. The sequence goes on along the minus strand of NC_087076.1, from coordinate 12,985,730 downwards.
CACTACCAGTACCACACGGTACACCAGTCACATTCTCCTGTCCCGGTACCAGTACCACACGGTACACCAGTCACATTCTCCTGTCCCGGTACCAGTACCACACGGTACACCAGTCACATTCTTCTGTCTCGGTACCAGTACCACACGGTACACCAGTCACATTCTCCGGTACCAGTACCACACGGTACACCAGTCACATTCTCCTGTCCCGGTACCTTACTGGGGGCTAGAACTGGTACCTGCTCTAATGGCACTGTAGCTATCGTGGAACACTACCCATTTTGTGTAGGTTCGTAACAAGTAATGTATAGTGGCAGATATTGTACCCTATACAATATCTGCATCTGTACAATATACATTGTACAATGTACATGACAGTAATGTTTACAATTGTGGTTACTTTGGTCAAACATATGGGAATGTGTTTCGGCAATTGTTATCCATATATTTTCATGTTTGACAAATGATATTCATGATTGTTAAAACTATCAAACTAAAACTTTAACCTAACAAACTAAAACTTTAAACTAACAAAGTGAAAGTTTAAACTAACAAAGTGAAAGTTTAACCTAACAAAGCCTGCACTAAAAGTTACCTGCTCTTGATGAGACCAGCACCGCCTCCCACCCCGACAGTGTAGAGCAAATCTAGGTGTTGGGTGAACCTCTCCAACATCTGTACCTCTAGTATACTACTGTTCCACTCACTGACACTGTCCATCTGATGGTACAACACCTGAAGTATATAACCAGGTGAGGTTGTATTTTAAACCATTCTTTAATCGGATAGTCGTCTAATACAAACTTGTCTTATACATTCATGGTAATCCTAATCTTGTCTAACTTGTTTATATTAATTTGTTTAATCCCCTCTGATCACCCCTCTTCCTTACCTCAAACAAGTCCTCTAGAGAACAAAGAAAGTGGCTCTCACTGAGAAATAGTCTGTTTGGAGCTCTCCTTTGTGCTCTACTGAATACTTTTATACCGTCCTGCGAGAGAGAGAGAGAGGGAATAATTTATTGTATAATTATACAATAAATACATTTATACTTTTATATATATTATCATTTATTATTATGACTATGATACTCTAGTAGGATTGTATTATTCTCTAGACAGTGAAGTTGTGAAAAACTAGGGTCGCTCTATCTTGCCATTCTACCCAGCAAATATTTTCACAATATTACTATGCGGAATTATCATTTATCATGCGAATAAGCAGGAATGTTTAGCACAGAAAACCTGTACAATTAAATAATTAAGACCGTGTTTACCTTGTCTAGCTCAGTTGTCCACCCATCTGGCCAGAGGACTGTTTCTTTTAACTCTGAGTGTGCTTCTAACGCAACATTATACATCATCTGACCCTGCGGAAATACATAATATTGATTTTCATAATCTTATTAACATTCAATTATTATTAAAATTATTACTTATTTCAGTTGAATTATCGCCTATCATTACAGTTATTACTTACTTGTACACGCTTAACAAGGTTTCTCAAGAAAGGCTCGGAAATTTGAACGATTACTATGGTCAGAATGTATGTGAACGTAGTAGAACATAATAATATACTACGATTTGGCACGACTATTACTATGAATGTATGATGAAACGTAGGTAGAACATAATAATATAACTACATATTTGCACGATTACTATGAATGTATGATGAAACGTAGGTAGAACATAATAATATAACTACATATTTGCACGATTACTATGAATGTATGATGAAACGTAGGTAGAACATAATAATATAACTACATATTCACCACTACAACTTTCTGTCAATTTACAGCCTGCTCTGGTTCATATATCAAGATAAAAGTCACTGCAAAACAACTTGATCTATATAAAGAGAACCTCTGAATTTTTTCGAAGAAAAATTCTGATTAAAAATTAACACTTCCGACTTGATTTCGCATAAAATTGACCTATCCAAGATAGTGCCAAGAAATGCTAACTACAATCATCAAACAAATCTGATGTTAACGAGTGCAACCATTCCCAACTCACAATGATATTGGCTAAGACCTCTGGTGAGAATTTAAATTCTGAACAATTTATCACTGGAATCGGAAGAAGTTCGCGTCTGAAACGACTAAATCTGAGTTAACTATATTTCTACTTAACGACTTCAAAACTGAGTGAGTGGCAATATCATCGACTCAACCACAGAAGTAGAAATACATAAATGACACAATATTTAATAAAAGTGTCGATATAGCTACATATATATAACGTCGCATAACTACTCCCCCTCTTTCGTAGATAAGCAAGCATTTCACTGCCGCTAAATTCTTTTTCCATACATTAATCTCAATCGCGCACTCCATAATTACTGTAGCGCTGAGTTACCGGCCAAAATCATTAATCACTGATGGTAAAATTTTGGACAAAATTTTAAAAACAATAGTCCAAGCTGTTCAGTGCAAGTCTAAACTTCTTAACCTATAGGATCGATATTATGGATGTGTAATATCATGTGTAGCGTGAAGCGTTGTGTTTTTTAAATCTGTAGTTCATAGTACTTCATGACATGATCACAGGTACTTTTTGATAACCGTGTGCAGTGCCCTTTCCAGAGGGTTTTTTAAAAAAGAATTCTTTAACGTTACTATTTTCTATCTATTACTGTTTGTATTATAATTTTGAGTAAACATTAATCGAGTAAACCGCTCGATTCCCAATCAATCTATGAAGTATGAATGTATGATGAAACGTAGGTAGAACATATAACTACATATTTGCACGATTAGACAATAACAGGGAGACTTACCCGGGGATCCAAATTGTTTGCCTCTATCTGATGTAGGTCCCCTGAAATAAATTGTAGGTTATTAATACAATTAGTATATTATAAACTCCCTGTTAGACAGGAGTCAACCTGCACCTGCAGTAGCAATGAGGTGAGAATGTTATCTCGAAAAAACCAAAGTTGACGTGCGCACGTGCACTCGCGCGAGTAACGCGACCAAATATTTTGCTCTAACCCATTTATCCTGCAGGATAATTCAGTACGTTCTGAGTGAGATTATCACGGACTTGTTACATGTCGTCATGAAGAGTTTGAAATACAAATACATTCATATTTTAGCCCCAGGTACCTCGTGTGGGACTTTATAACATTAGATTGTAACAGATTGTGTGTACAATCTAAAGCGACTAAAGTGACTCCATTTCAATCTGTTAAGAGATTGCGATCCAGCTTGACAAGTTATTCATTTGTCAAGATTCACCCTCTTTTTTTTCAAATATCAATAGTATTAAAAGTCACTGCATAATGAACTCTCTGAAAATATTTGTCGGAAGAAAATTGTTCTACATAATATGTTTTTCTTAATTTAAAATAGTAATTCTACTCTCCGATCTTTTTGGTTTGACCCTAATCATAGTTATGGGCATGTCGATCTTATCTCAATACACACAAAGATACCGAGTACAGTTACACAAATCTGATAGAACGAATAACGGCCGATGGTGCGAAAATGTGCGGTACTAGGCCAATAGTGCGATTCTACACCCACTGCACCTATACCCTATAATTGCCTCTGGTAAGCATTTTACCTGAGTTTCTGAGATTAGATTCAGGAATCACTGGGGGACAATACTTTAGGGAAAGAGGTAGGCGGGTCTGAAAGTCTGAGGCAAAGTCTGGGGTACGATTTCCTAGGGCTGAACGACAGTTACAAAACTGATTTGTGACTGGGAAATGTGTTCAGTCGTGGATCTCAGTATCAGTTTGACTTAAAATGTAACGTATGAGATAAGTATTTATCGAGTAAGAAGGATGTACGACATTAGCTAATAAAGCGTCTGAACTAACCTGTTTTCCCCGGTCTCTTTTTCGAGATGAGTTTCTTTAACATGACACATTTTAATGGCACATCGACATATTCACTACAAAGTTTATGTTCAGAGGAGATACCCAGAAAACTCGAGAGAAATATGACAATATATAGGGCATTTAAACCAAACTAGATCTGTCTGGAAATTCATAACAATGCTGCTGTACGTGTCTGTACGTGTATATTAATGGGGATATTAATTTTGTTCACAGAATAATGCCACTAAAATTAATTGCTGGCCACGACCCAGAGATCAAACAATACAAATACAAGAATGGCAAAACAATAATATTGTAAGACAGTAAGACATAACCAAAATGTAGTACGATAGCTGGATGGGCGGATGGTAGACCTTCATAATACTCCTTCACAAAACATAATACTGCACGGTAAATAAGTAATTGTGGTCATTATCGAGTCAGATGTCAAAAATCTCACGCTGAGCCATGAAATGTAGCATATTAAACATTTAAATGCAGTAAACTAACTTAGTTACTGAGTATTTAAGTGACTTTAGTTGTAAGTTCAAGGTACTTGAAGCGTTACTAAGGTCACTTTGAGATACATATAGATTCAGCGTCCACGGTGATTAACAATTCTAAGTATGTATACTGTTACGCAACAGTATTACGCAACAGGAAAAGTGATGTTTACAGCATATGGGTGTGGTTTGAGAATAACTGATAAAAACCTCAAGAAAGACTCAAGAACGACTAAAATAGACTTCAGGACTGAAGGAAAGCAATGAAAACAAGGCTATACAAATTTTTCTGAAACATATGGAGGCCGAAGTATAATCAGGTAAACAATTAAACGAAACGGGTTCTATATAAGACGCCATTAGAACTTCCCAATCAAATTTAAACCGGTTTAATAACCGGTTCCTGCAATCCGAGCCGGAATAACCGACTACAAGAGCAGACCATCTGTATCAGAGAATAACGAAGCAGGAAATGCTAATCAGTCAATCAGTGCAACAAAGCAACAAGAGCTGGTACAGTTTAATGGGGAACATGCTTTGTGTGGGGGCTGTTACAGGGTGGGATATATACTTGGGGTGGTAAAGTGGCGTATCTGTGCCGACAACAGGATTATAAAGATAATCCGAGTATTGTAAAGATAATCCGGGTATTTTGGGGTGAGTTACAAGAGTTCGGGATAATCATGAGTCGTAATGAACACAATTTAGACGAACAGTATCTCAGGAAAGTTATTAAGCCATTCTTGTAGCATATTTAACAGTGGCAAGGGCTTAATTAACAGTAGAAACAAGCTCAGCTTTACACGCGAAATGTGCATATATTGTGTGTAATATATAGCCCAACCTATAGCTACTCGAGTGAGAGCGAGGGAGATCCAGGCAGCCTACCGCCTGCCTTGTCCAGGTACAATACTCTACTAGACAATGTCAGATGCCTCTACAATGTAGAGTATACACGCCTACACACACGTACAGAGGGATTACCCCATTATACTGATGATAAGCAGGGGGATTGTGCCAATTAGCAGACTTCCTTGTCTGTTGAGGCAAACTATACATGTATAATAGCAATTTGGGGGAGGGGGAGTTATAACGCGAGCAATACGTGCAGAGACTGCAAAATAATTAGAACGTACCTGGAATACATATTGTGGTTGGACAGAGGGTACCATTTGCGATGGATTCCATGAGATGTAGTCAAATAATTCCGGTTACTGCGCCCCATATGCTGTGCTAACGACTTAACTATGCCATATTATGTTGTCTCTACTACAAATGCAACCAACTTAAGTATAATGAGGTACATAACTTAGAATTTAAAGATGCCACGCAGACTGTGGACGCCATTATTTGGCTCGTCATTATATACGCTAATCTAACAGCGCATGATAATGCGATTACACTATTAATTGCACGAGGTGCAGCCGAGTTCGATTATTGCAGTTATTTCACGAGGCGCAGCCGAGTGCAATAACTGGTGTAATCACATTATACACGCAGTTAGATTCGCGTATAACTCCACGCTCAGTTAGTTTACAATCGCACCGTCTGTGTTGCTATCAAAACAGTGAGATTATAAACTGATCGCACTGTTTTGATCGCACTACTTCCTGTAGAGCTGTAGGGGAGTGGGGACCACGTCTGAAAACGATAAATCATCAAATACTTAAACTGGGCCGAGCACAAGCTTTGAATAATGAAGAAAAATAATGATGTCTGGACTCAGAAGATTGCCACACAGTGAATCAATCTGTTAAATGTAGTTGTACCTCCCAATACGAAAACAAACAATCTACTTCCAAACGGGGCCCGTATTACAAGAGTAAGAGATAGCGGCGGGTCTCAGTGCAGTGAATACTTTGGCACGTGACGTGCATTCGCCCTAGCGTTTCGCTCATTATTTACCGTATATCATTGAGGCATATTAAAGGATTACTGATAAGGGTCACTAATGAGGAGATAAGCCCCCTGTGAGAAATCAGCCGATACTGGGCAGATATATCACAAAATCAGTGTGATTAGTTTTGTAATCGCACCGAATATGTTTTCGGAGTGCGATTTTTTCCGGTGCGAAAAAAATCGCACTCCGGTGGGGGAAAAACCGGTGCGATTATGAAAAAGACCGGTGGCTGCAATCAAGGATATAAGGTGTGAAATAGAGAGAGAGAGAGAGAGAGAGAGAGAGGGAGAGAGAGAGAGAGAGAGAGAGAGAGAGAGAGAGAGAGAGAGAGAGAGAGAGAGAGAGAGAGAGAGAGAGAGAGAGAGAGAGAGAGAGAGAGAGAGAGAGAGAGAGAGAGAGAGAGAGAGAGAGAGAGAGAGAGAGAGAGAGAGAGAGAGAGAGAGAGAGAGAGAGAGAGAGAGAGAGACTCAAGAGTGCTAATGTTATATTTAGTCATAGCTTCAGAATATATATCAAGTGGGGATAGCGGAATATAACAAAGAGCGAAATAGAGGGAGTGAAATAGAGGGTGTGAAATTGAAGAAGTGAAATGGATGTAGTGAAATGGAGGGAGTGGAATAGATGAAGTGAAATGACGGGAGTGAAATTGAAGAAGTGAAATGGATGTAGTGAAATGGAGGGAGTGAAATAGATAAAGTAAAATGATGGGTGTGAAATGGCAGGAGTGAAATAGAGGGAGTGAAATGGCGGGAGTGAAATGGAGAGTGACTACTGACTATGACCGACAATTATGCTTGTTCGAGCTAATAGATCTCCTCTTTAGTAATACGAATAAATTTATTTGTGTTTCTCTGTATAAGAACAACAATTTTTTCTCTAAAAAGGAATATAACGGATACTTATGTTTTTCTGCTGATAAACTCAAAACAGCTATTACATTTATTCTGTTTAACACTTTTGTTTGTTTTGGGGATCAGATTTTAAGACAAACGAAAGGCATTCCCATGGGAGGGAATTCTAGTAGCCAGTTCGCTGATCTTTCGCTAGGGAAGTGTGAATTCAACTACATGACACGCCTAATCAAAGAAAAGAAGTTCGGTCTCGCTAAGCTCCTCTCAAGAAACTGCAGATATGTCGACGACCTCAACACCATGAACTATTTGCATTTCTCTAACCTAATCAGGTCCATTTATCCACCTGACCTGCTTATGGAGAGGAGTGGTGACGACAATAAGTCCGTAAACTATCTCGACATCAACATCTCGATGAATAACTCCGGACACGTCGCCACCAAGCTTTACAACAAACTTGATGACTTCAACTTTCCTGTGGTCATGTACACCTTTCCTAACAGTAATATTTCCTCTTCTGTTGGTTATAATGTTTTTTACGGTCAGGTCCTTCGTTACTCTTCCATTATCTCTGACCTTGATTCTTTTCTGTGTTCTACCAACACCCTTTATAGGACACTTCTTTCAAGATGTTATAATGACAGACTCCTGAAGAGTAAATTCAGAAAGCTTCTGAAAGACCGACCTAGTATTCTGTACAAATACAGTATACTTGATGTCAGCGACATCCTTGACATCACATTTAACGTGAACAGGTGATCACTGACGAGTGATTGCTAGGGGGTCTTGGCACATTAAACCGGTACAGGTATTAAACCCCCGAAACCGGTGTGCCAAGTCATCTGCTGATGATGTTCACATAACATTATTTCCTCTCTCCTTTATTCCTTCCGTCTTTTCTTAAACTTACAGTTCAGTTACTTTATTTCACCAGGTCTACCTAAGGATCAATTATTCTTTGGTGGGGTTTCACTTCTGGTATTGGCTTCATTCCCGTTCCTTTTCCTTATTCTTTATACTTATTTTTTTTAATATAGTTTAATGAGATGTAGATATTTAGTGACGTTCTTACTAAAGAGAGAGTTTATTAACACATTTTTAACATCTATTGAACAGTTTCTCATTTACTGTAATCTTCATAAACCTTCCAATTTTTAAAGATAATAAAATCCATTCGGCCGAATTTAGAATTAATGTGTGTTACGGAAAGAGACTTTGAAAACATTCGACTGTTCATGACCCAAAGATTCGAATGTCACCTGCTTATTATTTTTTAGTATATTATTGGAATCCAGCCTGCATACCTCATCTCCAAAGGTGTAGGGTTGCACAAAAGTGGCGTGATATTTAATTCGATCCCAAACATGCGCTTTAAGATATGTGTCTAAAGGTCAAGAAAGTCAACAAAAGCTGCGTTTAGTTGTAGATTAACAAGTAAAAGTAATTGGTTCGTCAGGCAAATTGGTAAACCATCTCATCTTTCTGTTTTAGTGCGATATTTAATTGAAGTTTAGCTACCGGAAGAGAGATCCAGTCATGCGCGCCTTATTTTGCAGGGCGCGTAAGTCACGTGCTTTTGATGTTAACATGCACAAGTTTGATTAGCACAGACTGATTCGGCGTTCGCGCCTTACGTCGTATCGAGTATTTTAACCATCACAACAATGTTATCATAATAAAATTTCAATCTCTGGAAGTGTCACTGCAAACGACAGACAAAAGCATCGTATCAAACAAATATTACCTCCAGGTGTAGGTGGTATAGTTGCTGATGGTGTAACAAATGCTGAGTAGTTGAAATCGCTGCCGGCACTGTTAACAGCCCTAGTAAAAATAATGTTTTTTAAAAATCCAAAATAATAGCCAAAGTGAAAAATTTGAATTTTATGTTCACCCAGTGTGTTTTTCGAAATCTGTTTGGTTTAATTTAAAAATTTGTTTTAAAAGAAAAACGTGTATACTTACGGTCCTAATAGTGGCGTTCTCGCATCAGGATACCTTGGACCTGAAAAATAAAACAGAAGTTACAATCACAGAATTCAATATAATAACGAAATCCTGTCGGGGTTCAGCACTAGATACAGGTTACTGATCACTATTATGGGAAACTCCAGAAATATCTGGGTTTCGGGTATATAGGGCCACGCGTCGGTCACTTGAGGTATTACTGTACTCATATTTCATACTCATATACATGTATAATTTGTATATCTCATATATCTTACACAATTTCATAAAGTATGTCAGATTGTACACTGTGTGTGGTGTGCACCAAATTATGCAGTAAAATACGAAAGATTAACTTACGAAGATATCTCGATACTTGATTCTCAGCTTTCAGTACCTTACTCTCGAACATCCACACTTCTATCCAGCATAACAGAAAGGATATTAATAATAATGCATACGTTTCAAAATTATTCCACTGAAAAAAGTTGTTTTATAAAAAAGAAATGTTGAAAAATTTCAAAATGGTTTGTCTGCAAGATAGAGAAAGATAGTCACAATAACTAATAAATAAATATAATAAAGACTTACAGCACTGTCCCTTTGGAATATAATAAGTTTTAAAAATATATATATCGTCGATATCGTCGTTGTTAACTGAAAATAAACTTTGTTTTATAAATCTTTCCATCAAACAAGATCAATGATATAAACAATTTAAAGGTCTAAAGAACTTATTTTAAGAGGAAATATTGCAGTTTTTAACAGTTATAATCTAATATAGTTTAATAATCACTCACAGCAATAGTAATCTGTAACTGACTGACGATAATCCAGTAGTGTGTTATAAGACATGTTGAGCGACCCAAACTAAGCAGCTGAAAATTACAATTATAAATTTTAATTAGGTAATGAATTAATGATATGAGACACGCATTTAAGATACATATTAAAGCACAAATCAGAAGATTCCACCGTCCGAACTGCAAAGGAAACGATAAATATTTAGGAGTTACTCACAAACCTGATTTAGCAACTTAATCGATTTCAATTTTTAAAAGCTTACAATTTAGTAGCAAGGAGTTATTCGATAATAAATTACGTTTTAATCTTACCATCAAGTCTGCCATCGATTGGTTAAATTTGAAGTTTTTGATTGCAATATCCCACGCAGTATTTAGTCCACCGTAATGATTCTGAAAAAAATTATTACTGTTATATGATAATTTCTCTGTGTACGGACACAAAAAATGCTGTAAAATTCGTCAGAAAGTGAGAATAATAACAATAGCCCCAAAATTGTGCCATATTGCAAGTAAAATGGCACAGTAGGAACCATTTAAGTAGGAAGAAGTAAACTTAATAATAACAATAGAAATAACGAATTAATTTGTCTCAGAGATTATGACCATTTAAAATCCCAACATTAAAAAAATCAACCTGTTAATACAAATAACTAATACAAATAACTAACAATAGCGATGATAGTCCACAGTATGCTGACGAGAAGCATGTCGAAGATGCAGGTGATGCTGAAAATACGCCGCGCAGTGCTGCGCCGCTGGGGGATCACATCGTCCGTAATATAATTACCTGCTGTTAGACACGTGTTACTTTTAATTTGCACGTGTTACTTTTAACTTGCACGTGTTACTTTTAATTTACACGTGTTACTTTTAACTTGGTCACGTGTTACTTTTAACTTGCTGCTAAACCAGATTGTGGCAGAGAATGCACCCCATAACGTTCGATCTGGGAAGTTAAGCAACTGCAGGCCGGGTTAGTACTTGGAATTACATGTGCCGTTTCCTTTAACAAATTGTAGTTCTGATTCCATTTTTAGCAAGGTACAAAATTATATCTGGTTCAATTATTACCTAAAAATAGATTACATTGTCTTTGCAAGTACTGTTTTGACGTATTTGACAGTGATGATAAATATTAAATACACAGTATATGGTATTATCATGTTGAAGAAGTCTTCGTTACAAAAGAAAACTTTCTTAGTCGTTTATTTACGCATAAAATAATGACATGGCATGAATACTTGACATGGCATAAATACTTAAAATATACACGTCTGTAAGTTTCAATGACTTCGCGAGAAAAAGAAAATAAGTAATCACGTACCAACATTGGTACCGTACAACTAATCTATACATGTAATGTCATCATGAAATATTATGAAACAAATCGTTCAGCCGTGTATGCATCACTAGGTATATCAAATAATCATGTGACATGGACATTGAATATTTAATTGTGTAGTGTGTACATGACAAAACAAATAAATGACGTACCAACGTTGAAATGGATGGTACAATTCAGCCTGTACGCGTACGCTTGGAGCTCAGGAACTCCACAACACAGACCAGGCTCACAGATCAGGCTCACAGATCAGGCTGAAGGCTCACAGATCAGGCTCACAGATCAGGCTCACAGCTAACAGCAGCTCACACAATTATAACGGAGACAAATCAGGCGATTGTAGAACAAGGGAGCAGTATTGTAAAGTGGTGTGCTAATCAAATCTGGGGACCTGGTGATGATAACAGATGAAGCGGGGTGTGCGTGGTAATGTATAATAATGGTTTCACAGAGGAGGATGAGGAGGTATCACGTGACTTACATTTGAGTAGTGAGTAGAAGTGAATAAGGAAGTGCAGATAGATTGGTAGATAGTGTCCTTGATATCTACTACTCTATATATTGTTATCTAGTTTATGAAATGTTGTAACCTTCAGGGTGTAAAATGTAGTAAAAATCAGTTGGGTGTAACTTGTTGGAAAGCGAAAAACAGAAACTGAGCATTAGAACTGGTAGTAACTGTTCCAGTGGTTTATTAAGTCACACATTTATCTTTTTATATTTAGAGTAATATAATGTAAATGTTCCAGAGCCTATCTATATCTTTTGTTGGACAGCTTTATTATGTTATAAGTAATTGAATCATCTTGGTGGTGGGAAGTGTGTTTTCATCATCAGGAAGTCAAAATATATATTATCGTTTATATATAGATACTGATCTATTTTCATTTACGACTTTTCATTTCAGGCTTTTCATCTACGACTTTCCTATCGATAGAAAAGTCGTAGATGAAAAGCCTTAAATGAAAAGTCGTAAAGTTAATCTTAAGCTATGTGTAATATGATCAGCTGATGAACAAAAATAAAAGGAACTTTATATAAGAGTAATATAATGTAACTGTTCCAGAGCCTCTCTCTATCTTTTGTTGTACAATTATAAGTACGGATTTATTATGTTATAAGTAATTGAATCATCTTGGTGGTGGGAAGTGTGTTTTTCATTTACGACTTTTCATTTCAGGCTTTTCATCTACGACTTTCCTATCGATATGACGTATAACTATAAATACATATCGATTGGAAAGTCGTAGATGAAAAGCCTTGAATGAAAAGTCGTAAAGTTAATCTAAAGCTATGTGTAATATGATCAGCTGATGAACAAAAAGGAACTACATACTTGACTGAGTATTAACTGATAATAATTTAACACAGGTTTTTGTAGTCGTGTCAAATTTTGAGGTTGTCCAACAACATAAAGTAACTGTGGTTCGTTTATCATATAAATAACTTTATGAGAAGAAACAATGACAGTTTAAGACCAATGAGTTCTGATCTAAAAATGTAAACTATCAACTGTATTATATCATACATACAATGGTATCACAGCATCATGTGGTTCACCTTGTATCAACCTACAGGCAGACCGCTCATAATAACCACTTATCAAGCATACTGTTCATGATGACTGATACATCTTCAGTCCAATATGATGCAAATGTACATAGTACATGTTTGGGAGGATCAGGTAAGGATTTATAGATTCAGATACTCGTGGACAACGGCTGAGTGTCAAAACAACCCCACCTACAACCATTGTAAAGAAACACATACCTGCGTTAGGAACGTAGAGGTAACTGTCAGGATTAGATATAGGACCACTTTGGGGAGTCAGACCACCGTGAGAAACAGGTCTACTATTACCAGGGAGCAGACAGTCGTACTCATTGTGAATACTCCCCGGACCACTGTTCGATAGTTGATTTAGATGTGCAAACAGTAAACCATCCAACTCCAGAACAATTTGATCACTTTTTTGATTAAGTTGGTTCAAAATTCGATGTGTATGATGTGAATAATCAAGTCCGGGATTATGCAAATCTGATTCTATATAAATACTAAAAATAACATGAAATAAACCTGTTTGAGTAGGGAGAAGAGCCAGAGTACTTGTCATTTACATTCGAAAGGATTTCGTTTGCTGCATGAGCAGCCTGGAATGCTCTTTCGTCCTCATAGGATGACTTGGCCGATTTCATTCACTAAAAATGGAAGAAAATAATATGTTAATTTCATAGAGAAAATTGGTTCAAAGATAAATTGTTAATTGTAATGCTCAGAATGAAGGACCATTGGCCTCAAAAACCCTGCAAGACATTAAAACAGCACTGAGCGTGGTGGGTGTATCTGCAAATGATTTTAATAGCACAGCAACAGAATTTTAAGAGCTGTATTAAAGCATTAGAATTCAAAATAACATTGATAAAGAAGCAGTATTTGTTGTTCATCAAACATTTTTTTCATAAACAGTATTGCTAAACTGGCATAATTATAGAAAACTTGGAAATTTCCTTTTTTGGATGAGTAGAATGCAGTGAAAGATGCAAAGCCAGCATTATTTATCTAAGCACAAGATCGTCTACGACTCTACATAGTACTACAAGAAGATATGTAAATTTAATTCAATAAATTAAATATAAAATATTACCATTTTACGAAAAATACGTTCAAGTTTCAGATTCCTTTTTGTGTCTGAAACCAGATACACATTCATACAAATCCCTGTCTGTTATAGCGTTATCATCAATCATAAAACTCTCACCTTTTACCCTAAAAGATTCTAGTAACCCAACATTAACAGGTACTTCTACATCCTTGGGGTCAACTTCTTGGGACACTTGCTTACAAAAGAAATTATACTTTTTGATGACAAGTGTATCAGGGTTCTTTAAGAACATCTCTATGACATAGGTCCGGGTCATGAAAAACACAACCGCAGTGTACATGTAGGTGAGAGTCATTGGTGTGCCGCATGCAACTGCAAACCAAATTGTTGTTAGGTGTAGTTTTTTAGCAGCTATCAGTGGGGCAAAAATTGTGGTTGCAGCACTTGATGTCAAGCTAATGATTCTAGTCCTTCTGATACGTGGAGTGATTTGTCCTTTGTAAACTGTAGGTGGTTGCGTACTCAACCATCTAGTAGTTGCCCCGCATGTAATTCCACGCAGGGATAGATGGAGGAGACGACTGGACAGTTGTAAGGACATACTTGATGATTGAGATAAATAATCAATCTATCACATCATGTAAAACCTAATAATGATGTATTGGTTAGAGCTGAAAAAAATAACTGCCAATTTAATAAACAAGAGAAAAACTAGACATATTATAATCCTATAGATACTACTAGATTACGGGTATCGGCCTTACAAAATGACACGAAAAAGGAGATGGCTCTGAAATGCACAAAAATGAGTTTTGTTCATGTTTTATTATCCAGATAGGTAGTTCAACAGGTATATTTTTCTTCCCGGGGGTTGATTTGATTGAAAAACCGTAAATTTTGCGATAAAAAATGACAATTTCGTCACGGCTGTCATTTTTTAACAGCATCCTATAGAAATTTGATTTCACCTAGGACAGTTAGATAAATATAATAGATTGAAGATTAGAATAGCTTTTACAGGAAAAAGGAAGATTAAAAAAGTTGGGCAATTTCGCGTGAGATAGTGCCTTACAAAATGACAACCCAAAACGGCATCACTTCAAATCCGATTTGGGAAAAAGTTTCATTATTCTTTCACGTGTCTTACTGTTAGATATATATGTTGTTTATATTATACCAGTTCTGTTTTTACCAGAGTATATTAAAAAAGGAACATTTTTTATACTTTGAAAAAATTTTAAAAATGTCATTTTGTGAGGCGTAAAAATAATTTTTTGTTTTCATACTTGAACACAGTATTTGGTTATATTTGATATTTTCTATGACTGGACAGATCACTTTTCAGTGTTTAGTTAACGTTTGACATGTTTTAGGAGTTGTTATTACTCTCTGCTTTCACAAAATAGAAGCTTTATTTCGTTGAGTTTTGAAATCAGAGTTTGAAATCATAGAGTTTGAAATCAAAGTTTTGATATCAGAACTGCACTTTTTTAATGCTACTTGATTGTTAACTGTCAGATTATGATTATTTTTAACTCCTTATTGTATTGACTGTTTCTGATCCATTTTAGATGATGAAAGTAATTCAATCTGAAACATTGTCATTTTGTAAGGCTTTTCGGTGTCATTTTGTGAGGCATTTTAATCAAAATTTATGATCAAACAAACACATTTAGGCTCATCATAAGCTTACTGGGTTTAAGAATACCAATAATTAGGCAAGGGGCATCCAATATAAATATGCCATCTTTGTATCATAAAATAAAACTGTCATTTTGTGAGGCATAACACTGTCATTTTGTGATGCTAGGTCATTTTTTTGTCATTTCTTCTACCAAAGTCACTAAAACAGTTTTTTTATTTGACCAGATGCAGAGTAGTCTTTGATTGACATAAGTCATGGTAGTACCTTATTTTCTGGGGTTAAATTCTAAACTTTGGTCTCCATTCTGGGTAACAGTTTGACGGGGCAATGACTGAACAGCAAAAACGTCCATATTTATGTAAGAAATATAGATTCTATGTCATTATCATTCCTTGGGAAGAGTTAATTAATGCTTTTTCTTTCATACAGTAAAAGGAATAGGGTTCAATGTATAGGGAACCTAAGCTACAGCATGGTCTATGTGGGCTGTCATTTTGTGAGGCCTGTCATTTTGTAAGGCCGATACCCGTAACGATGAAAATCTAAATATTATAGGCTACAATGAGCAAAAAAAGTGGTTGATCAAGCGCCCCAAGGTTGGACATCAAACTATTTAGAAACTTTGTATGATAGGTAGGGGATAGAAAACAGTCTATCCCCTTCTCAATTAATTGAATCACACATTTCTTAATGTGAGCCTATTGCAAATATCACATTTATCTTCATATAAGTGCAACATCATTAACTGTAATTTAAGGAGTCTTCACAAAGCCTTTCTTCCTGAGAGGGTTGGTTATACCTTATTGTTAAGAACTCTAACAGTGTAAATAATTTCAAAATAAATCTAGAATGTTTTAAAAAGAATTGTATCCTGAAAAGAATTTGTTATGATCATCATTGGAAAGGGTCCGAAGAATTGATAAGTAGAAATGAGGGAGGTAATTTTTGCAGGTAATTTTTGTAATTTTTCTCGAAATTGTTGTTTTCTTGAATTTTTCGAGAACAAGAGTAATCATAGATATCCTGTCATCACAGTGATTATGTGTGGTTCCATTAGCAAAAAGGAAGTTTAGTAATTTGAACTAAGAAATTTGCCTCCTACGTTTTTGAGAAATGAAACCTATCTTATTGGACCGGGCTCAGCCTGTCCTTCCACCAAATCTTCATTCGATTAGGTTTATGAACATTATAGCCTGAGGTCTCCAGGTAAAAACCCCAATTGATCAAGAGTACTCGAAATAGTGAGGGTACACTAAGTTTTTGGGGTTTCAGGTATGTGTAGCTTCGGCAAAGGATTTCCAACATTCGTGAAATTAAAGAACCACAACAAATCAAACAACTCTGATATAGCTCTGAAATTAGTGTTTAAACTGCGGCTCCAAAAATCTGATGTTAGATATAAAGCATACGCCATTACACATCAAAACAAATTAATTTCGAGTTCAATTATTGGAATAGGGAGATATCACAGTTTTTTATTTTAATAGTGTCACATAAATTAGTTGATAATGACTTTGTAATATGCATGGCTCAGGTCACCCACATGGTGGAACATAAATTTAAGATTTGAATTAAAATATTCAAACAATAAATAACCTTTTAAAAATGGAAAAATATTTATTTTTAGAAAATCCTAAAAACTGAGAAACATTTATAAAAAACCTTTACAGTAGCCAAATGAAATGACATCATTAATTTTAATTGTGATTATATTTTTCTTTTTAAAACGTTCGACACGCACGCGCAACGAAGGTTTATATATTAACATTTTTAATAATTGTAAATAAACTAGGAAAGAATTTAAAATGTATTAGTTTCTTTTTATAATGTGTCCAATTCTCTACATCGATATATAATACAAAATAAATTATTTTAAAACAAAAGCCTAGCCTGAGAATTTTTAATAAAGCTTTCCGAGTTGCTCTAACCACAGCCCTTTCGCTTGCAGTAGCGAAACAAGCGCGTCACGCAGTACGCGTAGACACATGGTTATGTGAACTTTCCGAGCTTTATCACTTATTTGGCAAACAATGAACTCCGCGCGCACGATAAATACATAATTGATTTCACATAGCCATGTATCTTTACGTGTATTTTGCGTGCGCGTGACACGTTTCTTTCTGCACTGCACAAGTACAATACAAATTGTATGCCGCCTTCGGCGGTCGCGCACTACTGCAAGCGAAAGGGCTTTGGTTAGAGCAAATGTTTAATCTAAGAACTATTATGGCATTACGCGTTGACCATTGTTAATGATCAGGCCCGGCGCGTGCTACATTTCGAGAAGAAAACGGCGCGCGCTACTTCGAAGAAATTTAGACGAGTAACATCCGTCAACATTATACGTACATTTCACTTTAACACTAGCTGCCAGTTGCCATATGGTATGAACATAAAATAATACTTTTCTGTTATTCAACTAGCTGAGCTGAGCTGCGCGAGTAATTGAAGGACGTCTTCGCTTCTCGCGCCGCGCGCATTGTGAATTTAGTATTATCTTAAGAAATTAAATTAACTTTTTAAAGTAATTAATTTTTACTCTAATTATGAATTATAAATCTAGCAGCATGCAAAATATAATATTTTTGAGTTATCTTAACAGAAGTTTACTTTTGTGTGATTAACTTTATAACTCCACTTTTGACCTATTTGGCGGCCATTTATTAATCCCATAATTGCACCGGTTTTTGTTCCGGGGGTGCGATTACAAAACTAATTGCAGTGTTTTGAGAGTGACCGAAATCTTATTAGGTACGATTACTAAACTAATTGCACTGATTCCCTAAAAGATGCTGTAAATCATGGCTCAGGCAGATAATTAGAGTTAGAGAGAGCACCTCGTAAAATGAGGACCTAATTAAAACCGAGTATTTTACTACTGTGAGGTGCTGATTCAAGTATTGACTTAAATCAACTACCTGAGGTAGTTTGGCGACCGTTAGTGCAATGGTCGCACGAAATAAATTTATGGGCACAAATTTAAATTTATAGTTTAGGACAACATCTTTCCTTGTGTTTGGAATAAGTCAATCCTTACATTGCATTAACACAACACAGTATGAGGCTGAGATCTCACTAATTATTTGTAAAACAAAAAGTGGCATAACTTATGTTCTGATAAATATTTTTGCTTCTAAATTTCACAGAATGTTAATAACAAGTATCTAAACCTTTGTGGCAAGTTTTGTGTGATTGCGAGCTTCACTGAGCTTATTTGACCAATTTAGCCCCTGAGCGAGCTAGCTTGAATTTCTCACCCAGAACTGTTTACATTGGTTAATAGAAACCACCAAAAAAAATCCTGGGTAACAAAATTAAAAAACCAGCGATTTATTCACGTTTTACCAATTCTATTCACATGGATCCATCGCACATTCCATTCTCTCTATATTTTAACTGATAAGGACTATCACAGATGATCCTTCCTGCTTGTTTATATCGTTCTTCTCACATGGAATGTGCGATGTATCATGGTGAATAGAATTGGTAAAACATAAATAAATCTGTGGTTTTTTAATTTTTTTACCCAGGATTTTTTTTGGTGGTTTCTATTAACCAATGTAAACAGTTCTGGGTGAGAAATTAAAGCTAACACACTCAGGAGCTAACTTTGTCAGACAAGCTCAGACTCACACAAAACTTAGCACGAAGTTGTGTCTAATCATGATTAACATTCTCTAAAAATTTGAATCAAAAATATTAATCAGAACGTAAGTTATGGCGCTTTTCCATTCTGAAATAAAATAATTAGTGAGATCTCAGCGAGCTGTTACAATTTTAAGAGATAAGGATGGGTAGACTTTTGAGGCCCACCCTGTATAACAACAAAGTCGGTGCGATTATAAACTAATTACACTGGTTATAACATCAGAGGCGTGGAGTTATACGCGAATCTAACTGCATGTATAATACGATTACACCAGTTATTGCACTCGGCTGCGCCTCGTGAAATAACTGCAATAATCGAACTCGGCTTCGCCTCGTGCGATTATTGTATCAATTTCCACTCGGCTGCGCCTCGTGCAATTAATAGTGTAATCGCATTATACGCAGTTAGATTAGCGTATATAATTAAACAATTACAATTGTTGAATTTATTTGTGCGTATATATATAATATATATATAATGTATTATTTGAGTAATTTTCTTTCTTTCCTACAATTTTCGACTCCTCTCATCATTATTACTGCAGGTCTTTTACTTAACTGTCAACAACAAGTCAAGTAACTCCGGTTAATATTAAATACTTTTTAGTGAAAGTTCAACGTTTCAGTCACCAACTGGCGTTCTTTTTAGCATGAGTTTAAGTATTTAAGTTTAATCACTGTATATTCATACAGGGAAATCTTAGGATGATGGTTTGGCAGTGGTTTGTGGCATAATTCTGAGCTGTTTAGTTGACGGATCGGAATAACTGGCCTATTTCCTTGGAACAATTACAATTGTGCTTCTACAGCTCTAATCGAATGTGCAGACACCTTTGTTTTTAGACTGCTGGTAACAATGTCATTTAGCTCTAGAATTGAATTGAGAAGTCCCTCCTGAAAAGTTTTGGTGTAGGTAGAGGAGTGGTATCTATCACAAGCAATGCAATCGGTTACATTTAACTGCCCGGAAAGACCATCGAAAAGTGTAGGTCGTTACACATCAGGTCATGTTATCCCGATCCAAGGCATCCGTTGATAGATCCTGATGTGCCCTTTAATAATGTGGTGCTTGTCATTAATTGGTGGGCACAAAGTAGCATGGAATCTCACAGACAATTAGTTCCCTGATGCTTCATTTAATACGATTAGCATCCGGATTCTGAAATTCTGCACCATTTGGCCTGTTATCAAGCAGTGTGGCATCTTTCTGAGATGTAAATTTCCTGACTAATCAAAAGATGTGAAATGTTCTTGGTGGTTGTGATTGTGCAGGCTTTGCATGCAACGCTTATTCTATGCATTTAATATGAGAAGTTCCCCCAATGAAATGTATGTTTTTGCTCGGCGGGGTTGAGTGTCTTACACTACCCCATCTTGTTAATAATTATTGATGAACTTCGCAGAACCTCAAGCCTGGCACATGCATCGACCTTCAGGTATTCACCTAGAAGCACTGCACAAGCATCTGGCGCAGTGGCGTAACGAAGGGCCCCGCTGACCCTGCTGTGTAGGGGGCGCCGTCTTAGGGGGGCGCCAAATCGTTTGAATGTGGGACAATTTCGAAAACTTAACTAAAGTACTAGCAAAACTGCGCATTTTTGCTCTAGATACACACTTTTTAAGAGATTTTACCATCGTATCCTCTAAAATCACCTAATTTTTTCAATTTTAGGGAGGGGCACCAAAAGGGGATGGGGCGCCAACAGGGGGGCGCCTTTTCGGCGGGTGCGCCAACAGGCAACGTTACGCCACTGATCTAGCGTTGGGTTTGTTTTGTTCAAATTGTGAATGGTTGAACTTACCATATATTCGTAAGTATGTGCTAGTAAAGATCTTATGGTGCTAGTAAAGCTCTTTTTGCCAACTGATTTTGGTTTAAGTACTAACCTACGTCTGGAATCAGAACAGGTGTAATTGTAATATCCCGCAAGGTCAGCATGCTAAATTATCTCGTTAAATTTCGTTTACCTTTAAAAATATTTAGAGTTCATGTTGATATAATTTAATTGATAAAATTTGTTTTTGTATTTAAAGATGATGAGTTTTTAATATGACGTAGAATTAAAGCTAGATCGGTATGGCATTTTTTGTATGTGTGCACGTTCAAAGGACCATGAACCTGCAAGTTCTTTTTATTTGTCAGTAGAGCATCTTTGGCTATACTGATTCTAACAAGTTTATTATCGGATGTTTACTTATATTTATTATGATAAATTTATTATTCAGAATAAAACAAATATTCAGAATAAAACAAATATTATATTCAAATCTCTTTATTCAACAATATTAAATCATTATAGAACCTAATTTGTGGCTTGATCGTTATGTTAGGGCTATTCTGTTAGCTGATGCTGACAGGCACTGCATGGGGCAGAGACTTAGGACCATTACGCTGGAGGCTTACAATGACCCTTTTTGAACCCCATGGCAGTGCTAGTTTTATTATGGTACAGATTGTAAATCGAAGTTATGAAAACGATCAAGTCACTCCTGTTTTACACTATCAACAGCTATTTAAAACAACCTAGATTGTACAACTCACTTTGAGGATTAAACTGTTAAGTGATGAGTGATTGGGGTCATTAAACATTTTAGTAGCGGAGACATGCGGATCAGCTTCTTGAGGTTCTAGTATTTCATTCAGACAAGAAGTTTTACTTTTTCAAATTTAGTTGTTCAAGCTGCCTGAGCTCAGAAAGTTTACCAAAGGGGCCCAGGTATTCTTGTCACTTTTACCCTCAGACGAGAGAATGACTTTTTTTACCTTTGATTTGAATACACCATGAGTGATTTCAAGGTCGTTCAGTGCCAACATCTGACGGAATGAATTCCAAAGGCAACTAGATTTGTAAACGAAACTGTTTGAGGGCATGGTTGTTATAAGAAGAGTTTCTTTGCCGGGTCTTTTAGACAAACAGAAAAGTTCAAATAGTGCAATTGGTGTTCGATATTTAAAGACTTTAAAAAGTTCATTGCAGCAGTGATACGCGTATAAATTATGCAATGTCATGAGTGATTGACGGGCAAAAATTGGCTTGGTGTGCTCTCTCTCAAAGAATTTGCTCGTAAGTTTCTGTTCACTGATAGGTCTAGTCCTAGCACATGTCATAAATTTATCAAGGTATGCTTTTTTGTCACCAAACATGATACGAACACACTTTTTCTGGGCTACAAATAGTGGTTGAAGTTTATTATTACTTGCACCTCCCCAAACGGTAATGCCATAAGATAGGTGACTTTCAAACAGTGTGTGGTACAAGTCCTTATGGATAGATGATGGAATTTTATCCTTAATCATGTACAGCATTTTCTAATATAAGATATTGTATTGATTGTTCTGTGGCAAATTAACTGTTCTCTTACTGATTTCTGTTCTGTGAAAGTGGCTGGAAATGTTCTCATTCGTGATGCACTTACAATGTTTCTGGGGCAAAGTTTGAATTGATCCCGTTTGTTGTGACAAGGAAAAGGCTCTTATCAGGAAAGGAATTGTTTGACATTTCAATGTAACAACATCGTATTCATGATCTCTATTATTTTCTATAATATACTAGTTGTGTTGAAAGTATTAAACATATACAAATTCCTGGTTCCAGCCAAATTTGTGAAACAGTCTCTTGTCCAATCTTGATTTCTTTCAATCATACAATATTGTTTGTGGGGTACAGTAATTGTACTATTTATACAAAAAGACATTTACAGATCAAATTCAATTCGAATTAACATATAAGCTTATGAAATCCTGGCAAAAACCTTTTTGCTGTCAAAAAATATAACATGATATTGATAAAATGTAGGCAACTATTGGTCATTATTATATGTATTAATGGATTCACTGACATCAGCATATCTCAGTCTTGCACGTTTTAAGAATCGAAAGAAAAATTTCCTAAATGAAGGCATGAATATCATATAAATTATAGGATTCATGGATGAGTTTAAACCAACACAAAATATCTCTTGAAAATTATTAAAATAGAAATAACTATCAAATGTGAATAGGTGTAAGGCTTTTGGATACAAATAGCCTACCGAGTATAATATTACAGTAACAACTGGTGGCACATTAAATATTATGTACACTACAGTCACCACTATAACAGTCAATGTTACTTTTTTCTTTTCGTTTATCACATTACCATTAATGTTTCTTACACTCATTTCAAGGGATACATTTATAGATTTCTTCATAGCATACACAGATAATATGCAGCTCAAAACAATCGGAATGACTGGTACAATCAGTGGTATGATCACCAAAAATAGGTGTGCTATCAACACAATCTTTGGTGAGGTTACTACATCTCCTATCATCCAGATGCATTTCGTGTTCATTTCGCTGTAGTAGTATTCAATCTTCATCTGAAAGTATAAGACAGCTTTAAAGACTGATTTTCACAAAAAATGTATTTATGAACTCAGTTTTCTTTTCTGAAGGCAATTATTCATAATCATAGGTAATTTTAACAACTCTTTGCTAATAAAGCTATCCAATCTATACAATCATAGAAGAGAATAAAACTTACTGCAAAGGGCACAGATGCTTGTAGGAGCTGCAAAACAGTGTAAAATATTATTATTATCAGAACAGATTTCTTACTGATACTTCTGAAAGGAAATAATAAGTACACGGTTCGAGTTACACTTAGTACCATGACTAGAAAAACTGACAATCTTGCTGCAACGTTCCACAGGAATCCATGTGCATTACACAACATTCTATAAGAGAAGAAGTGTCCTCTTCTGAAGTCTAGGTCTGAAATTCCGATTGGAGCCATCATCAAGCAAGTCAAAAAGTCTATGACTGATATCGAGATGTATATGATTTTGATTACGTCCTTCTTTGATTTCAAGAAGAATGCCAGTGCCATTGCGTTCCAAATAACTCCAAATGTTGCCATGTACAGTGCAAGGATTCCATTAAAGATATCTAGTGATCGTATGACCCATTGGGGCATTGTTGGATAGTAGACAGCATTTGCTATTGTGGCATCTGTTAGGTGGTCAATCATCCCTGATGTAAAGTTCATATGTGATACTTTTTTCCCTAAGAAATAGTTTTTGGTTAGAGTAATTTACCTGTAGTAAGGATTAAGATATAACAGCGGGATAAAATAAAAATGGGCGGGTAGAAACAATTTTGCAGTATTAACTTTAAAATACGCTTTGTGAACATTGTTTTACACATGATGTTAGGTTTGGGATATTTTGCGATGAAATGTACATTATATCACAGCTTTTGTTTATAATATCTGAAAGTTAGTAATGAAATTTGATGAGAATATAATAATCTGTTGCACTCATATTTAAATAGGTAGAACGATTTCTGTTCCTTCTATAAAGTGGTTCTCAATATTTATCCAATCAAAGTTTCATTTATTTGATTTATTCTCACCAAAATGAAATGCTCTTAACTAATCATTCTTTTATTCAGGATGGCTATATTAGAAGGTCCGGTGAACCTTTTAGCCAGCAATATGGGCCTCCCAGTCGATGCTGTAAGACTAGTAACGGGACTTCTCTTCTGTCAGATCTTTGCTGTTCTCCACCGAGTAGTGATCTCCAAGATGTCAGATCCCACAACTAAACGGACTATACATCTCCTGTTAGGACTATTTCTGGGCTACTATGTCTGGGATCTTGACTGTCTGCACCACTGTGCATCAGCTCTAGGCTTTTATCTTATGTTCTCCATTTTGCCCTGGGAATTGGCTGCCAAGCTGAACTTTTTATATCAGCTAGGATACCTTGCTGTGGGCTACTACTTCAACAACTTGGTAGAAAACTACGCTATCAACTGGACAACCTCCCAAGCTGTGGTAACCCTAAAGATGATCGGAATCGGGTTTGATTTGTGTGACCGTCAAAAGGATGGAGTGAAACTCCCTGGAGTTATGACGATCCTAGGTTATGTCTTCTTTATGGGTACATATCTGGTTGGACCTTTGGACGATTTCAAGAGATTCGAAGCATTCTTCAGCGATAAGTTGTTTGACAAGGAGAAGGGTCCGGGTATTGGAATTGGATTGAAGCGAGTGGCTCACGGGGTTTTCTACCTAGTTGTGTCTGTATTGACAACATCATTCTTTACAACCGACTACATGTTCACCCCACAATTTCTAGATCTACTGCTGCCTTTGAGGATCCTGTACGTTACTGCCTGGGGGCACTGTGGGCTGTACAAATACCTTGGAGTGTGGTGTATTGCTGAAAGCGCTTGTATGTACATGGGTTACACCTTCAACGGCGAGGAAAAGTGGGACGGCCTCCGGAATGTGTCCACCAACGCATTCCACCAGTCCACCAAGCTTCAGGACATCATAGAAACCTGGAACATCAACACCAGCAACTGGTGCGCGAAGCACATCTACAAGCGCTGCAGGTTCCTGGGGAACAAGAGTCTGTCCCAGCTGATTACCATGTTGTTCCTCGCTACGTGGCACGGACTCCATCTCGGTTACTTCATCTGCTTCTTCCAGGAGTTCCTCTACTTGTTTATGGAGAAGGGAGCCTCTACTAATCCTCTTCTTAAACAAGTCAGTAATGTCCTTCCTAAATCAGTCGAGAAGCTCCTGTGTTGGCTATATGCCAAGTTGTTCTTGTCCTTTGCTCTTGTCGGATTTGAACTCTACACCTTTGACAAAATCATGTACATTTACGGTTCCATCTACTACATCTGCCCGGTTATTGCTCTCGTTATTATTTCAACTAACACTATCTTTGCCGAAAAGATCTCATCTGACAAAATTGAGTAAAACTTACAAGAGTGATATACCGTGAACTCTTAGCGGTGAACTCTATTTAGAGGTCTCTAAGTGAACTCTATTTAGAGGTCTCATTATAAGAGTACTCCACCGTGAACTTTAGAGGTTCACTTGACCAGACTAGTAATTACAGCTGATTTTCCCGTTGTTCTAATCACTGTTTTAAGATAGGTACTTTAGAATATTATGCTTAATGGTAGTTGGCTAGAATGTTGTACATTTTTAATCTGTATAAATCCTTTTTGTGAAATATATTTTTGAACAGACTAAACCAATGTAATTTTTAGATCAGCTATTAGGATATAGGATTGAAATCAGTGCTGCTATTTTAGGTGCATGATTAAAATTAATACGCATGATAACTGATATATAAGTATGATACAATTTTGAGCATGGAATTTTAAAATGTGGGATAAATAAAAGACGTGTGTAATCTAGGTTAATTTTCATTTTCACTTTGCTTTCTGATTTTGCTCTTTGTTGTTGTCAATCTTACTGTTGAGCGGCTTTTTAATTGGGTTTCAAGCATTTTGTAGAATTAAATTGTAGCCAATTGATTTCTATTGCATGCTAAGGGTGTGATGTTTGTTTTTGAAACTGGCAGAGAAGAATTTAAGCGTAATTTGGGGTGTGCTAATTTTATCATAATAAGCAAGTATTGGGGATAAAGTAATGCTGACTATGATGAAGTTGTTGTTATTCTTTTCTTTTTAGATCACTTCGCCGAATAAATATGTCAATGTTTTGTTCTTCAATTGTCATATTGAGTACATATCAAAAGGACAAAGTTTTAAAAACCTCACTCCATCAGAAACTTGATGAGTGATCCTAAGAACAGACTACATAGATAAATTGTTACAAGTCACCTTTGAAAATCGAACAAGGCTTATGAGAACATGTAACTCGCGATATCTGTAAAGTGCAAACTGCAAACACTTGTGGTCTCATTTATTCTCTCACAATCTATATTATATAATAACTATTCGTTTTTCTAACCTGATTTCATCATTTCAGAATAAAATAAAGAACTGTTGGTTGAGACACAAAGTTAAATGCTAAAACACATTATTCGACCTACGATTTTTAAGTTCCGACGTTATACTAACTACTGGGTCAGCTAAGAAATAGCAGATCGGGCAAAACGATTTAGTAGATTTTCCGTTATAATAAAGAGAATTAAATACCAAGAAAGAAGCAAATGAGAATTATAGACTTAACTAACCCGCTTAACTAACTTTTTAAAGTAACTTTTTAAACTGCTATTTAACTAAGTTAGAACTATTATATCAGAACTTTCTTCACCCAAAACACGTCTCCTCTGTCTTTTCAGTGCAAGTAGAGGTCAACATTTTATACTGTCTCAGCTATATTTGCACGATCACATAACAGTGAATTACAATTGGACGAGGAACGACCACTTAAATCTTTAGCACAATAAAGAATTGAATGATATTTCTAAAGTAGCATGGACTTACACGACTGCAGTTAACATTAGATTCCATAGCTATAACATGTATAACAGTATAACTTGCTTGAATATTGAAAATTAGAATGCCTAAGACGTTTTGGAATCTACCAAGAAAAAACTGATCACATAATTAAAAAATACCTTGAACAAAAGAACAAAAGCGCGGCTGATGCAATGCAATCAGCTAGGTTGGATGAACAAGCAGCATATCCTCAATCACATCACCAATAGGTATGGACGCTAACCCAGCTGCAATAAAACAGTTCGTGGTCGTACCTTTGAAACCGTTTTATGGTCCACGATGGTCGTCACCGTAGACGGTCGTAGGCATTTATTTAAATAGTAATAGAGCCGTTTGGAGCGCGTTTTTTTGGGGATTATATTAAATTTAAACGAGACTAATTTTGTCAAAATATATAACGTCCCTGACAAATGGTGGTGTTATTTAGTTGCCGGCACGGAAGGAAAAGCCTTGGTAAGCACGTGAGGAGCTGAGGGGAGTGAAGATCCACCGTCACAGACACTGTTGCTCACCACTTAACCAATAACCATCGTAAAATTGGAGGTTAAATCGAAATCTTATTTACGGTTATTCGTGCGCATGAGCGCTTGTGGCGAGACAACCATTTAATCTGCAGTAACAGACGGTGCTGAAAATCTCTCTTAGTCCTGGTTACCGTATACTATATTTAATGTGGTCATGAGAGTTTCATTAAAATTCTCGGCTAATACTATAAAATTAACGGGATTGACGCTTCAAGATTAATGGGGAAGACAGGATTTAATGAAACAAATAGCGGTCCACCACATGTCTAACTCAATATTGCAGTGTGATGTTGTTAAGGGGAGGAATCTCCAGCAGTTAAGTAATGAAGAGCATGATTGGAGCAGCAACATGAACTTGTCTCAACTAGAGACTAGAGCTGGGATTAATCAGCTAGTCGCGCTATTAACACCACCTCGTACTGGGGGTATTTCACACGTGCTGAGGGTATTTCACACGTGGGCATTTCACACGTGGGCATTTCACTTGTGCGATGTTTCCACACGCTACCCAATATTAGCGATTGCACAGAACAAGATAGCACAAAACCAATGATCCGTTTAATCATAACGTGACACGTGTGGACTGTGGGGGCGCTGTGATTGTTACAGACGATCAATTAGTTTTGGGAGCTCTCATCTTCATTTGATTGGGAGTTCTCAGGAAAGTTCATTAATCGGGTGCCTGCAGGAAAGCTGTTTAACTATTATAGTTCATAACACTGCCTCAGCTGCAGGTTGATCGGGGAAGTTAAGATAATGGAACTTCACGGACAATATATGAAGCTGACAACAAATAATAATCATCTTGGGTTTCATTACCCGTGAATAACAAGTTATTATAACTACGTAACAAGGATTTATCCTGGCAATTACGAGCTTTCACCTGACACCTGACACGACTTATTTGTCTGTTTACTTGCTCAGCTTTCTTTTCCGTGTCATGCTCCCTAAATTTAACTGTCAATTTGTCAGCTACGTTGACTTTTCTCGCACATGAAGTTTAGAAATTTAAAATTGCAGCGTGAACTACAAACTACCACTCAAAGTTTAATAAAAATGAGTGTAAAATCCAACGTCATTAATTCCAGTATCTCAGACCTGTCTTGCAAGTGATATACACAAGTTTATAAATGACGCTAACTCAATGCTCAAGCTAAAAATATTGCAGAACCATGGGGCCAGAATTATAAATACGAGATGGCACGATTACCAAAGATTGACAAAACTCGAATAAAACTACTACTTATACTATCTGGTTTTAAAGATCAATGGCAGACTTTCTTAATTAACTTTCTTAATTTTCATCCAGAAAAGTAATCATAATCAGGAGAATAAGCCCCTTTGTGGGTTAAAAACAGTTAACTTACTGCAATATCATTAGGGGTGTGTTACTGTTGTTAACATTATGTGAACGGTTTATAAAACCTTCGGAAAAGATACGATCATAATCATAATTATTATAGTTATATTTATGATTGTAATATCGTTAGCATCATGATCAGAAATATATGTTCGATAAACTAATTAATCCCCGACAAATGTGTTATGTTCTACAGAAATGATGTCTGTTTTTTAATGATAAGATAGCTGCCTATTGGAATGAACTGAATGATGAAAGTTTTCTATCTGAAAAACCAAACATTTTCATAAATCAAATTCAACTTTGGTACGACACTTGGCAAATTGACCCGTTCATGGATAAGTTACGAAAAGCACAAATGTTACACATATTATGTCCATCAGTAAATATTATGAATAAGGAATAAGGATATATCCAAGCGTTACCCGGATAAAATGTTCTTCAAAAACCATTGAATCATTTAAAAAACCACGGTCAAACCGTGGGAATAATGAAAAAATTCACAATTTAATCGAAGTTTTCAAGTAAATAAATATAATTGAAGACAAATAAGTGTTATTTCGCAGCGGATCAGGCTCTTTATAGGCTCACTCTCTCGGGGCGGAACTGCTATCATCATATAATATTAACGTGACGTGAACACGTGCAAATGACGTGAACGCGTGCAAATGCAATGAACACGTGCAAATGCAATGAACAACCTTCATTAGATGATTCAAGCCAATTTTATTTTGACAGCTCTTATTTGACCCTACTCATATGTTTTAGTCAAATTTAGTATCGGCTCAAGTAGGAGGTGTTTACTGACGTACTATTTCGTCAGTTATTATATGAGCTTATCTCACGTGATACCCTTATATGGGCATGTATGGGCATGTCTCCACATGAGCTCCGTTTAACTTTATGAGACTGACACTTGACAGGAGATGACATCTTTATTTTCATGAATCTCATGATAATAAATCGTTTAAACAGCTAGTAATAATGAATTCGATCACCATCGCTAAAACATATTATATTATAATGATTGGCCTTCTATATTTTTATTCTATTACAATTGGATTTTAAACGTTTCCATCATCTTACTATACATAAAACGAGACGATATATTATTATGTTTGTTTATATATCCGAAGTCACTATCATTTTTCACTCAAAGGGATCTGACACGAATTACGTGAGTTATTAAAGGGTTGCGTGTGGGCAGTTACTTCTGGGCCACCCTGTATGTTTACATAATAGGGTGGCCCATAAGTGACTACCCACACGCAACCTCTTAATAACTCACGTAATTCGTCTCCAAATTGCACCAAAATTTCAGAGATTATAGATATGGGTCAAACTTAGATTTCCTGAAAGTTTCGTAAGCCACGCCCAATTACAGTGGGCGTGGCGTGACACTCCCTCTTTTTCACTATTGTCTTCATAAAATGAGAACGCTTTAAGCTAAGAACTCAAAATTTTGTGCACACATTTGGCTTGATAATTGAAAACCTTTCCCAAAGTTTCAAGTTCATTGGTTAAAATATTGCTAAGTTATGACCATTTCAAAACTCATCGGATACGTGATCCGAGCACTCAGTCAGTGATCTCGTCACTTGGTTAATGGCCTGTTTGGCTCACATGCACGGCTTGATTGGTTGCAGCCTGCTTATGGGCCGGCCTTTATAACAGCTGACAGCACCTAAAACGCTATCACACGAATTTATGGTGGTGTCACCATTTCAGGGCTTGTTAGCCCTGCTAGTCACAGGTTCCTTACAATCAATAAAGAGGAATGAACCATCCATTGAATCATCGAAAATGGTTCACTATCCTCCCTTTACTGCAGAACAACGATTGTTCGTCTACCTGAAGAAAGAAAATGGGGAGTTCTACCCTCAGATTAAACGACAATTTCAGATGAAATTCAACCGACCACCCCCTTGCCGGAAAAGCTGCTTTGACATTCATCACAAGATCAAGTTTACGTTTTCTGCACACGATCGGCGAAGAGTCGGCAGAAGACGAACTGCGAGGAAGACATCACGATGGTTGTTGGTGACGTGATAAACACACCTAAGATTGGCACCCGGAAACGAGCTCCTGCCTTAGACATCAGCAGAACAACCCTTCAGCGAATCCTCAAGCAAGACCTTTCTAACCGGGCCTACCGAATCACAATGAAACACAAACTTTTGGACCGTGATTTCCAATCGAGGATAGATTTCGCCAACACATTCCTGTCCAAGCAGAATGTGGATCCCTACTTTTAGGACTAAATCTGGTACAGCGGTGCCTCAAGGTGATTGCAGCTGGGGGACGACAATTTGAACATCTTAATTGAAATTATTGAATTTTTTTTGTGTGGGAATTTTTATTAGTTGATTTCATTTATTGATTTATCCTAAAAATTTGTGTTTTCCTTTACAGCAAAGTCATCATCGGTATCCAATCAAAGCCTAATGAACCTCATTAATACACGCTAACGCCTTACTCTTGATCAGATTGGGTGACGAGATCACTAATTGAGTGCAAATATCACTGACTGAGTGCTCGGATCACATATCCGATGGATTTTAAAATGGTCATAACTCAGCCATATTTTAACCAGTGAACTTGAAACTTTTGGAAAAGTTTTCAATTATCAAGCCAAATGTGTGCAAAAAATTTTGAGTTCTTAGCTTAAAGCGTTCTCATTTTATGAAGACAATAGTGAAAAAGAGGGAGTGTCACGCCACGCCCACTGTAATTGGGCGTGGCTTACAAAACTTTCAGGAAATCTAAGTTTGACCCATATCTATAATCTCTGAAATTTTGGTGCAATTTGGAGACGAATTACTTGAGTTATTAAGAGGTTGCGTGTGGGTAGTCACTTATGGGCCACCCTATATCCGAACCATTTTACTGACACCACGGCATCAATTTTAACACGACTTTCCGCAAAACTTTCCCTCATAATACTCCGCAGGATGCGGGTTATATGCCTGAGATATCGCCAAGGTTGACAGAAGGTGGAATTTGCCGCAATTTGTCGCAGAATTATAACATGCCACGAATTTGTCCCTTGTTGAGGAGGATTATGAAAATTGGCACGTTGAAGCGAAGGAAAATTATTGGTTTTAAAGAACATGACGGGGAGGGCAGGGCAAAAATATTAAGTTTCTCCATTTATAACACTGTAACACTGTAACACTGTGTACATTGTAACACTGTAACACTGTGTACAATGTAACACTGTAACACTGTAACACTGTAAGGGTCTGCCCACACTACGCCTTGTGGCGACGGGCCACATGGCCCGATTCACCTAAACACACTGTGCCACTTGGCGCGAGTAGTCACGCCATGTGGCCCGTCTATCTAAACACACTACGCCTGTTGGCGTGAAAACATGTTCCAGGCACGTAAGTTTTTGTGATTTTCGCCTCGAATTGGAAACGTTATCGAATATATAACGTGTGCGTCTCCTCCAATTTATTAAAAATTCCCACGCCATGTGGCCCGTCGCCACATGGCGTAGTGTGGGCAGACCCTAACACTGTAACATTGTAACACTATGGCCATTGGCCACTGATCATACCGTATGAATGTTAATTGAAATTACCGGTCGGGACCAAGAACACAGCCCAAATTAATGTCTCTGAAGATGAACCTACGACACATGGAGTAATGCGCTGCACTATGGTTACCATAGTTTCACCATATACAATATACATCAACAGCAAATGACACAAAGCTGGAACCTAGAGGGACCCAGGTGTCTTCTAAGGTTTAGCCTTCAATCAAAGAAAAAATAACACAAACTGGAATTATTGATACGACGTTTAAAATGTGATAGTGTGTTGTTGTTGTTGTATTTATAGTTGCGTGCTGGGGTTCACGCACCAGTGCCACAATATGCCAAAGCTGTCTGAACTATGACGCTGTTAGTGATTGAGGGCCCTTTGACTGGCCACCTTGCTCTACGTTTCCCACTTTGATCAGGGCAACTAAAGTGCTCTGCTCGGAATACAACTGCCTTCATTGCTCTGCGAGCTTGTCAGATTGTAATTGCAAGGGAGGATGGATTGAAGGAAAGGAAGTCATGCCAGATTGCAGTAAATAGGTATTGGAAACGTGACTAAATCGAAGTATCCTAATATGCTAATGAATTATTAGTATCGGGTAATGGGTTTCACCAACATTCATAGAAAATTGACTTTTGGATGACAAGATTCCATTGAAATTAATTTAATGGCAATCCACGAAAAAGAGGCTTCGCATATACGCTTGCACGGGTGCTGGACGCTGGTAGTGGTAATTGATTGTTTTTATTTTACCAGCAGATTGATCAAGAGCGATGAACCGTCAAGTATTTCAGTATTCTAGCTGAGGAGCTGATATAAAATTGAAAGAAATATTGGAATGTTACAATTACTGTACTATACAGTAGATAAGCAGGTTTAAATGTTTTTGTGAGAAATCCTCGGAATTCTTCACGATAGGCCCCGCAAATTTTCTAAAATTCTCGAGATTGTTAAGCATTTCAGCTTGTCCTGGTTTAAAGACCATTTAGAAACAACAAGCAAGCCTTTGTAAAGACTAGCTTCCATGGAAAATAGAATTTAAGCTTGCATAGGAAAAAAGAACAAATTGTACACATTGTACTCATCACCTCATTGTACGATAAGATAATAAGCAGCAGATAACTTGAAATAGACAATTAGTTATAATCATTTCTTTATCCGATACTACGAACAATGCTTTCAATCCTTCTAAATGGTTGTAAGTAGATCCCGGTCCCGAAGGAGTTCCTTTTTAAACGGTTAGATTGGAGAATGGTGATCTGTGTTTCTTAACTGTGTGTCAACTATCCATCAACAGATTACGTAGTCGCCAGATTGAGATTTGAAACGTTTTCAAACTGTGGCGTGCCTTGAATGAAAATACTAAAATATAAGAAATTGAGGGAACAGCTCCCTACCGAACCTACTGAACCTATGTTGTCTCAGAATAGTACAAATTTAAAATTCACTGAATAATATGAGCGGAAGCAAAAATTTAGAGAGACAGGTTCGACTACATAGTTAGGATAAATTCGTTAAACATGTGGTCAAGTTGTAAAACCTGTGATCACGTGCTCACTCAATGCGCCCACGTGCTCACTAAATATGCCCACGTGTTCGAAGCTGCAGCTCGGGGTTCAACCGTTTAAAGTGACCTCTCCTACTTTCTCTCGGTTCCCCCCAAAACTTGCGTCAATTGACGGGGGTATTGATGGTTGTGATGGTGGTAGAATTGTAAGAATTCGTCACGCCACTATACTACCATGAGTAAATCGTCGGAATCTCAACTTCTTGGACAGCGCTACTACTACAGTAGTGTTAACCCCTCTGTGTGGCAAAGCAAATCTGTGTAGGGCACAAAACTTTAGATACTCATTACCTGGAGGTCATTATGTATTGAACTCACACTAATAGATAGTGTAGACTGTAGTGTAGGCTAAATACTAACGATCTCTGCTACTAGCCCACCTACCTAGTGAGTTGTAACACTAACCACCTGTAACAGCTGAACACAGCTTTAGTTTCCATAGTAACCAGCTTTAGTTTCCATAGTAACCAGCTTTAGTTTCCATAGCTCCATAGTAACTGAGCTGGTCTCTGTAAACAAGTCCCAATGTGTTTTTTGAAGTGCTCAACATTCCATTCCTCACTGGATTGTTTTCAACATTTCTCAATTCTCACTACTAAACACTCACTACTAGACTGTTTTCACTTTCAGTGCTCAATATTGCTGAGGGACAGAAGAAACTATTTCCTCACGGAACTCTGTGCAATTCTCAGCGCTTCATATACACGCTTTTACACACATTTACAGATTTTTGCATATTTTAGCATGTGCCAGGTTGAACAGCGGAGGGACAAGCAAAAGATGTGTTAATTTCATCAACTCTGTAATACTGCGAGACGTTGCTGGCAAACTAAATTATCTTGATTTAAAAATTAAAATTATAACGGTATTACGCCGGGCGTGTCACTTGCTCTTTCCAAGGAATGAGAACAAACTGGTTTTAACTAGTTGTGTGACTTATGGCCTGGCCTGGCCACTGTTATCTTGATTTGGTATTATTATTATACATTGTATAATAAATAATATAAGGTGGTAGTTGAAGTACCAGTTTTCTTAGATCTTACTAGAAAATAGAATTTAAGCTTTCATAGATCTTACTAGAAAATAGAATTTAAGCTTTCATAGATCTTACTAGAGATTAGAGAATAGAATTTAAGCTTTCATAGATCTTGCTAGATTTCATTACGGAGGTTAACTCCCTCAGTACACTAGAGACTGACTCTATCTTGTAAGAGATGTACTATGATCCAGCGGCCATCTGCTAAATTCCCACTACATTTCACTAGATCACATTAAGTAAGATAACGGTCTCTTGAGTATTGCAAATGAGAAGTGGTGTTCCATTCTACGGCCGTCTAATAAAAGTAGCAATTAGCATCTCAACTGCATAGCGGTAGTGCAACTACCAGTTCCCTAGCTCCTGCTAGATCTCATTAGATCTAGTCAAGTATGTCGGCCGGAAAGAGTGAACCTTGGTGAGGAGATGTGAAGGTACCTGGTACTTCTACACCGTTATAGAGAGAGCAGACATACCACGTAACACACTTAATTTTTTTTTTTTTTTTTTTGGAAAACAAATAGAATAATATATAACAATATAATTTACAACAATGTATATCGACCAGATTTGAATCATCAATTAATTGAGTCCATAGGACTCATAATTAGCTAAGCTTTGATACAAAGCATGCGAACTCAAAGTCGCTTTCACAACTTTTGTCAACTGAATTGACAGAAGATCTGGTTCCTCTTATACACAGGAGAACCAGCTTCCTGATAATAAATGAAAGTTTACATCTTAAAAAATTTACAACATCTGAATAATTTTGTTGAGTTTTATACGCTATTTTCTCACACAATAATCTAAAGAATGTTCTCGCTTCTGGCCCGCTGCCACCCGTGACAGAGTACACCAGAGGACAGAAACTCCCATGTTCTACATTCAGAATTCTCTCGTTGTATAACCTCCGCTTCTGAGTCTCAGCTCTCTCGTATATTTTTTCTGTTGATGATGAGAGATAAGACTCAGAATTGGGATTGAGAAACTTTATGTCGAAATAGGAGTTCTGTCCCGGACGATAGAATCCCCTGGCACGGACGTCAGGGTGGGCATTGTCTCCTGTTAGTGTGGTACTTGTTGAGAAACTCTCCCCGTCTAAAGTCTGTAGGTGGGGCTCACATTCTACGTCTTTGCAAACAGTTGATAGTTGTTTGGCTATGAAATCCCTAACTGAGTTGTGGCGGATGATGATGTAGCCTCCTCTTGGACAGTTTAGAGCATGGTTGACACACTTAATGCTCCTTCATAAAGTATCTCATTGCATAAAGTATGAAGTGGCACCGGCTCCTAATATTAAATTAACAGTACTTCTACAACAGAGGTTACAGAAGTACGGGTTCTGGCTCTCAGTTGCCGCTATAATATCTTACCACCCCCACTGCTACAGATCCTGATAAAGTAAGAAGTGGCACAATAATCCGCATCATCCAGAGGTAATTGATTTACACTTTGTGTACAATTAACCTGGTGGGATCCAGCATGTATAATAATACTCCCCCCTCTCTCTCTCTCTCTCTCTCTCTCTCTCTCTCTCTCTCTCTATCTCTCTCTCTCTCTCTCTCTCTCTCTCTCTCTCTCTCTCTCTCTCTCTCTCTCTCCCTCTCTCTCTCTCTCCCTCTCTCTCTCTCCCTCTCTCTCTACAGAGTAAGAGGAGGTGTATAAGTGTACTACATTGAAGAAAGACTCTTTGTAATTGTGTACATCTTCATTGTCTAAATAATGGGCGGAGGTAGGCGGTGCACTATGTGTAGAAACATAGTGTACCCTTCCCTGTGGTTTACTGAACTCTCTTACGTTGAACAATTATTATACACTCACCTCATACCTCACCTCTACCTCACCTCATACCTCACCTCTACTGAACCTCTACCTCACCTCCCACCTGTCTCTCCTCTAGTGCGAGTAAATAATAAAGTAGCGGTGTACTGTTACCTCACTTCATACCTCGTACCTCACCACCACACGTCTTACTACTGAACCTCTCCCTCCCTCTCTCCTCTTGTTCTAGTAAAGTGGCGGTGTACTGCAGTAACAGTATTGTAACTTTGTAACGGTACAACGACAGTGCTGATACTGTTGTCATAATGATCGGGTATTATTGTTGGATATACAAATATCACTGCGTCGTAGACGGGACAACCAATTAAATACGACTTAAGAATCGATTAGCTGGGCCACCACGCACATATATATTATGGTTATCTCTAGACCGTATTGTTGAGTACTTACAAGCTGTGTATGTTGTTCTGAGGTAGAGAACAATGTATATATTATATACTTATACCAGTATATTACATTGTTCTGGTGAGAATATATAAAATTCCCAAATAAGGTCTACTTAACCGTTACATAACGTGTACAATAAGGTTATATCAGCGTGTAATAACGACACAGCTGCTGAACTCGTATTATTGCTATGTAGTAGCTGAGTATTTCATTGGTATTAACGGTTCATATAATATTCATAACATAGAATATAGATATAATCTATATAACATATTATATAGAATGTAGACATAATCAAAATTCCTGAGCTGAATAGGGCCGGTAGCTCAATTGGTAGAGCACCAGGCATGTAACTCGGAGGTTGGCGGATCATACCCGCCCCGGCACTATGCCGGCCCATGATTTTCCGAATCGCTTACCAGTGGAAATCTAGTCAATTCAAATATCTGCTTATATGCTTGGTATTCATGGTCGATAAAATCACAGCCCAACCACATTCTTGACCAGATCACATGTGCATACGACATCCTTGGGAGCCGTCAGTTGAGCTTGCTCTCTGGCTCGTGGGATGAAAACATCGTGTACAGCACTTCGTGAGTAGTACAGTACTTCACAACGATAATCCGCCTCCCCAATCGCAAATTATATACTATAAAATGTAGATCTGTATTCTGTATACTTCTCCCACTGTCAGTAAAATGGACATAACAGTGCAATGACTAGCTCACAATCTCACGGTCAAATCACAAATGTCAAATCACAAACCGTTTTCAAATCTCGATATGGTAAGATCCTTCACAATATGCATCTTTGTACAATTTAGTTTAATCTGGACCTGTTATTATAAAGGGGTATAAACTAATGTAATACTGTACACCAGGGTGCACCAATACACTTATACATCAATACACTAATACACCAATACACTAATACACTAATACACCAATACACCAATACACCAATACAACAATACACCAATACACCAATACACCAATACAACAATACACCAATACACCAATACATCAATACACCAATACACCAATACACTAATACACCAATACACTAATACACTAATACACCAATACACTAATACACCAATACACTAATACACCAATACACTAATACACTAATACACTAATACACTAATACACTAATACAACAATACACTAATACACCGATACACCAATACACTAATACACTAATACAACAATACACCAATACACCAATACACCAATACACTAATACACCAATACACCAATACACTAATACACCAATACACCAATACGTGCCAATACACTAATACGCCAAACCTGTTATAATGTACATTGTGTTGTAATATGCACATAATGCACACTGCACATGTTTACATACATACATCTGCTTAGAAACTATTATGGAATACTGAGCATTGTAAATACACAGTGAAGTGTGCTCCTTCATAAAATGTCTCGTTGTACTCATTAGAATGGTAGTCTGTATCTAGTGCTGAGTACACCTAAAATAAGGAAGTGAGTTCTTATGAATGATTAGTTAATTTTATTTGTGATAGTGGAATTTAAAGTAAAAGTGAAAGTGAAAATCCCCAGGCCTCTTTAGTGCAATAGAGCAGCATTGCTTGCGGAGTACCGTGTACAATGAGATGCACTCCTGACCATGCGTAATGCGTATAGATTATATATAATATATATACATAGATTAAACATAGCTATAGATATAATTATATAGATTATCTAATAAAGATGATATAATATGTATAGATTATATATAATGATATCTAATATAATATATAAAGATTATATCTATCTATAATAAATTAAAGCCGCATTGATAGCAAGCTGTATTCCGTGCCCAATCAGTGCTTGCTACTTGAAGATAAAAGTAATATATATTCTATATTATAGTTCACAGTACACAGCACTTTACCAGGGAGGTATAAGCACAATGGAACTGAGTGCTATTACACTGGTATAAGTGTGGTGTGTAACCCCGCTGTTAATGCATGCTGTTACCACGTTACGCCCTTATATGGGCATCACCTCACATGCTGTGAGCTGTGGTCGTTCACAAAAACCATTGCAGCGTGTAAACTGTTAGACACATTATGTTCTGAGAATTGGAAATATTTAAGGCTTCTAGGGGATTGGTTCTCTGACATTATCACTTGAAATGTACAAAAGATCCCCCTTCCCCCTGTACAGGGGTCCGGACCCCAGGTATAGAACACCTGAATCCTCACAGAGCAAGACATTTGGGCCACACACCACCGCAACTACTGTAGATAAAAATATCATTGGTGGCAATGTTTCCAGCGCCTTATTCTATGGAACCGTGAAACTGTACAACTTTCTTTATTCCATACTCTATAATAATTGCAATGTAGAATGTACTGGGACACTGGGTGTTACATGGAAAGGTGTGCAAACTTTGCCCGGCAATATTTGTTTGTTGTGGTCGGACCATCAATAAAATTGCACAACAATCATAACAAACCCTTTAACTTGTGGGCTCTGAGAAGACAACCTTTGCTTACAGTTTATTAAATTTATGTTTGTTCATGTTATGGTATAATAAAGATTTTCAATCCCAATTATTTGAGAAAAGTGTGATTTTTCGGTAAAACTACTAAAATGCATACATCTTTTAGAATCGAGACTTTTTAGGGACCATTTCGGAAGCTCTTGCAAGTTTGATGCAAAAAAAAACCAACAGGAATCAAATTAAAGGACCGATAAAGCTTACACACCTTTTCTTGAAATTTAATTTATTTAAAATTTGTTGACTCAAATTTTGATTTTATATAATGATGTTAAATAAAATATTCATGTTTATGGCAAGGAGACGTGTTTTCTCAATTTGTTAGATCGGTAAAAAGAACCGTTTATCAAAAAGTTAAATTTGTCTCCGGAATCTAACAAAATCAAATTTATGGCAAGAAGATTTCCATGTGTTCAAAAAACACATCTCCTTGAAGGAGAGTTGTTTTTCTTTCCTTCGATTTTATTAAATCTGTACAAGAACCGTTTATACCATGGTTAAATTTGTCTCCTGAAATCTAATAAAATGGAATTTTCCAATTTGACATTCTTGTAAATTTAGAAACACCTCGTGATCGTCTGGTCTCTGGATGTTTAAACGAAATGCTCTATTTATTTAAATGTTCACGGGTAGACTGCAATATAATTGAGAAATTAAGTTTCCAGCAGTAATCTGGGCAGCCATTATTAAACCATTCTTCAAAATGCGAACACTCAGCACTCTTAATCGAAATCCTTGAACTACACTACTACATAGTAGTTAGTGTTTAATTAATATAGTTCTAGTGTTAAATGTTTAAATCTGCTTTCCTCACTAAAAATAGATGCGGTAATACTGAACTAAAGTGTTAAAGAAATGTTGAAAATAAATGTGATGTAACAAAATTCTATCACATTCATTGTATCAGCTGCTGGTTCATCTGTGAATCTGTACTGTTCTTCACTTTTACAGCTTCAACAAGCAGGAACAACTCATTACTATTAGTAAACGGTAGTTAAGTGTTTTAGTAACTGTGTAGTAGGAACACCTGGCCTGGAGTAACAATATAATAACGCACGGTCAGCTAATTACCCGAAATCAGATCTCGAGACCTCCTGTTAGGCCCCGAGATCCAAACCTAAGGACCCGGCATGTAACTCGATAACAAGTTTTTAATGTGACGATTTAACAGGTGTTAAACATGCAACATGTTTGTTAATTAAGAAGCTAAGGAGATATTATTGATATAGTTATAGAATATGGTATGTAAAAGTCTGTAGCAGGGCCTTATTATTACCCGACCTTGGCTAAGAAGTTACATTCTCTGTTTTATCCTATTATATAATTGTGTTAGTTAGTCAGTATGATACTGTCAGTATCAAACATTGTACACTGTAAAGCTATGTTTAACTTAGTGTCTGAGTATAGTAACTCAGGAACATAGGTTACACTTCATCTAATTTGGGATTTTTATTATTATACCATGTACCAACAAATTTGTGCCCGACGAGACGACGGGACGTATTAAGCTCATATAGATGATTCATTTTATATGTTTATACGACTGGAATGTAGGTCAGAGATCGTTCATTTCTTTTATTATATTGTATCATGAATCTTGTAACAAAAATTTTAATGAAGCAAGACTCTGTTTCCCATGGATATGTGGAAATTAAAAAATTAAAAAAAACAAAATAGAAGATCGACGAAAAGGTTAGAAAAATTTACTGGGATTGATTTGTTAAATATTAGTGGGGATTAAGATATAAGATAGTTAAAACCACAATTCCGATTCAAGCTGTCTAATCTGAACCTGGTAAATTCGTCCACGCACGAACCATCCCTCACTGTTGTTCCGATTCAAGCTGTCTAATCTGAAACTGGCAAATTCGTCCACTCACGCACCATACCTGACCAACAGTGAAGTAGGGTTGGTACTTGATAATTGATAAAGCCAGGTACGGGACACTTGATAGTGGAACTTGAACTTTCACCTCGGACGAGTTAACTAGATTAAATCTGGAATCGTGTTCCGAGCTGCAATTGTTTAAAAATAAATCTTACCATGTAACATTATGAGGCTTCCACTGCCTTAGAAGTTATTCGGGTCTTAACGAATTTAGCAGTGACATACCACATACCACATACCAGTGACATACCACATACCAGATGTGGACTGTTTAACTGTTAACTCTAACTCTACATTACACATTGTCTTTATATAGAGCGCAATGTAGCGGTGTTACACTGTGCAAAATGTTTTAGTGAAACTAGAAATATTCCGGTAATAGCTCAATATAGTAGTCGGATAGATTAAGTTAACACTGTTAATAAAACTCTTGCGTAAGTTTCACAAAGGTTCTTAGATAACTATACGAAAAGAAATAGACTAGGAGATTCCATAATATAATATAGAAGATGCAATAATGCTCAAGGTAATCTAAGATTATTGAACCTGTATGGCTATAACAGAGTGTTTCGTGAGAGTATGGGCACCCAATAGAGAACTTGGTTGCAGATAGCTGGATCCTGATCTTGGTCCCGGCTCTACTATTCAAAACGAAGTATTTTAACTGTATTATAATCATATTCACGATGTCCACTGTCCTATACTCTGGTTCAACTGGTGGGTTTAAACCAGCGCGAAATTAGGAGAAAACTCTTTGAATATTTAGGTTACTATAACAAAATTTAACATAGAAGTATTTACCGTGTACAAACAACTTTTAAAATCCAATCAAGGATCTCTATGTTTGAACTGCTTGTAATATAAATCGAATATAAATCGAATAGCTGTTCAATCTGACGTGTTTATTGTTTAATGGTTAAAATGCAACGTGTTAGAATTGATAAACATTTATTTGGAGGTGGTTGATCGAGGGGTATCCACAGAGAGAAACTCAGAACCTTACCCGTTTAGCGCATGAGACACAACCTTGCTATGAACTGCGTCAACATTGACTCAACATGTCTCCTACAAAACGGTTTTTCGATTAAACCAGGCTCTTTCACGTGCTCTGATTGGTAGAAAACTGCTTCTAATCTCGAAGTGGGGAAGTTGACAAGTGGGGAAGTGGTTTAGGAGGAGCGGTTTGAGAGAATTGCAGGTGAGCTGATTTAGTAGTTTTCAAGTTTAGATAGTGAAGTAATGGAGGTTTATGTTCAGTGAGAGTTATGAAGTTCTGCGGTAGTTAAACTTCAAGGAGAGATTTAGTTTTGGTAATATGAACAGTTTATGGCTTGAGGTTAGAAGCTAACTCGGTGAAATTTATAAATACACGCACGTAGCACGGTAGTCACGTAATCTGCAGACCAACTCCTTGACTTCACCAGTCGATTACGGAGTTAGAGTGTTCTGTACTTTCTGGAAGGGTGTCCGGGAAGTTTCCGAGAAATATCCTGAAGCTTGCCAGAGTCTTAAATTCGAAGCATTGACAATTTTCGGAGTCTTCCAGCTCTTAAACTACGGATGAGTAGTCGTAGGCAGTTTTTTTTGTGAGAGAAGGGACTTTTACTTTAACTCCCAGTCTGGCCTTCTCTCTAATCAGTATATCTATATTATTTAGACATATACCCTGGAGAACTTACCACAGTGGGTATGCTGGTGTAGTGTCAACTGTCTAAGTGCCAGATATCATTTTAATCACATTAGATATATTCCAAGACGGGGAATTATTAGGAGGAGATAAGAGAAACTAGATCTGGGCTATTTTAAACTCCAACAACTAAAATTCATTATATCATCAGGCCTCGTGTAATTCAGCTACCCAGCATTAATGTTCGTGAAGTCTGGTTCATATTTCAGGTAGCTACCGGGGCGCATTTCTTGGCCATTACAAAGTTTATTTCATAATAAAAAGACGGCTTGTTGAGCGGTAGGTCATTCATCCGATGAAAGTACTCAAAGTTAAGTTAAAATACTCACGTGAAAAATGTGATTTTCATGCCAAAATTAGAGACGGTGTAATATTGTATTACAAAGGGTACGATTTTAGAATGCCTCACGAGGAATTTCTTACAATTTTGTTTGGGAAGGGAATTCTT
The DNA here is from genome assembly GCF_026151205.1 of Bolinopsis microptera. Lineage (NCBI taxonomy): Eukaryota > Metazoa > Ctenophora > Tentaculata > Lobata > Bolinopsidae > Bolinopsis > Bolinopsis microptera. The sequence continues at coordinate 12,941,579 of NC_087076.1, read as the reverse complement.
AGTTCTTGCAACGCCCTTAAATTCCAAATCCCATTGCGTTTTAAAATCTTTATCTCTCGCCTGACAGCCGAGCAACTTCTTTTGTGTTATGGTTAATTTTAAAACAGATTTGTAAACCTGTTTTATCTCATCGTCCCATACATGCAGGATGCAAAATACGAGCTTGGTCGAGCAGAGAAGTAAAAATTGCTTAAATTGTCGTAACAGATAATAATTTCACGGTCTGGCAACATGTTGTAGATTGCTTGCATTGTTAACATCTTGATGGGGACTATTTTTAGATGTATATCTCATCTAGAATACAAGCCAAAGCATGATCATGCTGGGGTTCATTAAGGGCATTGTTGGCGCTTACTTGGTGGCCTGATAGCAGACCTAGCAGTGAGCATGTGTGTTGTGTGACGGCGTGGTATTGTGGCAATTGTATCTGCGCGCGGGTATACTATTCTGGAACGCGCGTATTTAACTTTTAAGTGTTAACGAGGCGAACGATACCGTTTAAACATGCGCTATGGGATTCATTTAACAGCTAATATTATATTGACATTACCTTGAATGAAACGAATTAACATTATACGGCCGGCCATTAGAGCAGTATGTAAATTTGCGTTTCAGCACTGTGTAACAAAATCTGCTGATAAGCAGACCCAGTGCACTACACTTTAAGTGCAACACTAAGATTATTCAAACAATATACACATAATATAACAATTACCCTATATAAAAATTCAATATAAATTCAATAGAAAACTAAATAAACACCCTTTAAGTAGTATAAGTAAGCCAGTTTAAAGAACTGGCTCCAAATTTATATCTAATTCTGCTATTTTTACTGCACTACTACTTTTTAACCCTCTCTCTCCTCTAAGAGCTATGACTGTTGTTCTCAGACTTTAAGTTGTTCATTGTTAATAAAGGACTGACCAATAGTCCATAATCCGGCGCGCGCTACTCACAGTGAAGCCTTGCACTATGGAATTCTCAGTGAAGCCTTGCACCATCATGCCCGGGGTTAATATTTCGAGAAAAAAGCGCGCTCTACCTCTATTCGAAGAAATTTAGACGAGTAGGTATACATTGGTAAAAATACCACTGTATTATTACGCACAAATTTCACGTGACTTTGGTTTTTATGGTTTTGCAGCCGTACAAAACAGTTTTACATAAACCCTAATCCCATGACCCTAAGTCTAACCATAACCCCGAAGCTATCCATAACCCTTACCGACCAGTACCACAACCCTAACCCTAAATAAAACAATCGAATTAATGTTTTAATTTTACTAGCCTGTCACGTGACAAAAACGGTTTTTGCCCATGACTCTCCAGGGAAGCATTTTACCCTACGTCATATTGTGGGGTGATTCGGAATCAGCGTCCAAAAATACACCGATTGAAATCAATTTCATACCTAAAAGGCCTATTCACAAGAATTTTCTTAAAATTTGGGCGAGCGGTTTAGTAGGACTAGGAGCAAAAGGCTTGCTATAGAACACGTTGTATATAATACCTCTCTCGTGCACGCGAAGCGTGCCCCAGGAACCCTGACCGGATGGGGCTTAACTTTGAAAGTAAAAGAGTTGGAGACTTCCGGTTTTTTGTAACATGTTCCTCTTTTAAAAGTAACGTTACCTCTCCAGGAGGAAAATTCAAGACAGCGTAATTGTTGAGTTATCTCAAAATCTCCAGAAAAGTCCCCTTTCGGGCCGATCAAAAGTTTGCAACTTTAACTTTGCGGATTCCTGTACTCTGGTTGGCTGAGTTGTGTCACGTGGTAGCTGCCTGAACATTGGAATACGCCACGCGTGCAAATCATGCTTGTACTGTTGTCGCGCGCGAGGTCAAGCCGTCTGTTTAAATTAAACCAACTCTAGTACCACCACCAGCCGGTAACTTTTCCTGGGTACGAAGTAACCAATTAGGGCTATTAAATGCCGAACACAAGGATATTTCGTATTCGGATCATATGCCTGCAGGCTGTCTGTCGCTTACCCAGGAACCCTGACCGGATGGGGCTTAGTTCCTGGGTCGCTCTTAACTGAGCGATAAGTGACGTTAAGTGAGACCGTGAGCACCACTTCTTGCCAATTTGCTTTTGAATTACGGCCCAATCATGAAGTTAAACAGTACAAGTTGTGTTTTAACGGCAAAATACTACAGCGAATTCTAGCCCTTGAAAGTTGTAGGTTTGGAAGATCAATACGGCTGCTTTAATTCATAAAAGTCTTAAGTTAGAACGGCCAAAACACCCTACTCGACGTCAGCCAGCTGCATGCAGCTGCGTGCGCACTCCGGCCGGCCGAGATCAAAAAAGGTTGCAGCGTGTGTCAAGAAAAGAACCTTTGCGTTTGGGTTAGGTATGAAATTGATCTAAATCGGTGTATTTTTGGACGCTGATTAGGACTAGGAGCTTATGAAGTGTCCGCGCCGTTTCTTAACAGTAAATTGTTTCATTTTGCATGAAAACACTAAGTCGACAAAAATTCAACTACGACGAGGATTGCAAATTGCAAAACAAATATTTAGAAAATGTGGATAGATCGGTTGGTGAATAGTAATACATTTAACTCACTTGTAAATCATTAAATATTAATGAGTCTCATTTCGGATTTCCATGTTAATAACAATATTATTTCCAGCACTATAAACAAAATACATCCCCTCTACTTACCAACAACTGATCAGGAATCAGTACTAGTAGCAGGTATAAAAAACGAGGTTCCAACCCAGATTTTGAAAATTTTATTTTACAATATTGGGCAAGTTCCCCGACATATTAAACTTCAAGCTAAAAAGAACAGGATATTAAAATGAAACATCGAATACAATTGTATAAACGTTCTAAGCAATAAATATAAACTTTACTCTCAGTTACTCATCTCATTTTCTTACAATAATCTTATAAAACTGCCGGAATTATCAATTTAAAAACTTCAAGGCCTTCTTGTATCTAAAATTAAATTAGTATTACTTAGTCAAAATATAAATTTATGATAAAACACTCTTTTCAAGTCCGTCGAATATTAGAAAGTAGAGTTTCTCAAGACGGTCGCGGTTCCGATATAGGACTTCTATCGAGAAACGTGCTCCAATTAAATAAGATTGCCGTGTCTTCATTTTGTGATCAGCTACCCCTGTTTGGTGATACATAATCACGATTCCGATAAGAACACCGGAGAAATAACTATGGAAATACATGCCGTACATGTAGTATACAGAGGAGCCGGTAGGGGCGGTGATTTAAACGTATCCGTGCCTTGCGTAGAACGCCTTCTGGAGACAGTCCCGGTACATGCTGGCAATGCTCGTCAAGTTGGTGATCCTACTCCACCTGTGGATAGAAAAAAGGGTGAGATCTAAGTGTCGTCTGGAAACGGAACTAAAATTCAGACATTAAGAATTGTTTGATAATAAAAAATCCCTTAAACCAGTTGGCAATGGAGATTAAAAAGCTCGCTTGTTTCCAATTTACCTGTTTGCAATTTACTTGTTTCCAATTTACCTGTACTTAGAATCCTCGGCGAACTTTACATTATGGAAAGCGTTATTGTTAGTGTCGTGATAGCTGACGATTATAGCTTCAAACCAACTGCTATCTGTGTTGTACTCGCTGTCCAAGAACCCTCTGTAAATAAGAATTCCTGCTTTGAATATTTTCTCGATTCGTTTGACGAGTTTATCGCGGCTAAGTTCATCTGATGGTGCGAGGTGCTCTTCGGAGGTCAGAAGTTGTCGAACCTGACGAATTAGGGCAATGATTAATATTGATGGTTAAAATAGTGAGAGACTTAAATGTCGACTGGTTGCTATAATCTTATAACTACCAAAGCGTTGATCCAAAATCTACCAATCGCAAAAAGTATGAAATATACCTCAGCTGGGAGAGGATCATCGTATATTCCCTTTATCTCAGGAAGAGATGTAATCTCTCCTCTTAACTCCAACAGGACCTCAAAGACGGGTTTTCCAGCAGCGATCACATCCGCTCCGTTCTCATCCTTAGCTATGCGTGTTATGATGGGCAAAGCAGCGTGGTTGGGCCCGTACTTGTCCAGTAAACCTCTACCATTTAGACCTGTGTGTTTAATACTTTCAACACTACTTGTATAACAAATGAGCCTGAAGATGGCGTTGACAACCGGATACTACCCAACTATCAGTTAGATCTGGTAGTAAGAGGGTGTTGGATGACAAATTAGCACGGAGATTTACAGACCGACATGATCAGGATTTTTAACTTATACATCTGATAGACATTATCACTAAAGAGCAGTATTCTCAATAAATTTAAATTTGACAGAACGTTTCTGGTAATTAATACAGGCACATGAAAATTTAGAGAACCAACCAGTTCGTCCGCAAGGAATGAGAGGCAGCTGGTTCCTGATCTCGTAACGTCCCTCATAACTCCTTCTCTCATCCCCCGCCACGTTTCTGTGCCACTTTATCTCCCCCACTTTTCGTTCTGGTGCTGCTCTGACGTCTGTGTAGTGGAGTGGTTCATAGTGGATCCAGATCTTATTCCAATCCAGATACTCCTTCTTTACGTAGCCTCTTCTCACAGGCTGGACATGTCAGATTGAGAAACTGTTCCCCGATTTGAAGAGTTCCAAGAGATTGAAAAGTGAAATACCAACAAAGTTACCGATTCGATTCCTTTGATAAATCTTAACATCTAGGTAACCAAAAAGTAAATACCTTATAAATATCACATCTTACCGTTTCGCCAGGGTATTCCGGCTTTCTGGATAGTTTGCCCATCTTTAACAACCTCGGGGTATCAACCGGCTTAATGTTACTCAGGGATTCCTCTTCTTGCCGCCAGGAAGTCCGGCCATATCTGGAGCGACAACGCCCGCTTCAACTGTTATATCTTCTGGGATCATATCTTCCACAGCCAGCTTCGGTCCGTCGTGATCTACCTGGGAATTAAGGGGGTGAGTTTTTAAAATTGGTGTTTTTAATGCCATTAATGGGTTGTCGAGACAAAATTATAAAATCTCAAATGTTTTAAGGGAAAGGATCATTCATGTGAAAATTAAAACTAACCTCATCTTCATCGCTACTGCTGCTGCTACGGTTCTTGTGTCGATGTATTGTCGCCACATCAATCACCTGCTGTATCTTGCTCTCGAAGTCTCCCAAACGTTTCTCAATGGTTTCAACTTCACCTGACAAGTTTGACATCTCCGCTTGCAAGACTTCTTGGTCCGTCAAGACTTTAAGTTTTTCAAGGTAGTTTCTTCTACACTCGATCTCGAGGAGGGTGATAGTGAGTCTCTGGTGGACGTCTACAGTGGGGATATCAGAGGGGTCATCTGCACAGCAACCACTCAACCGTCCACATGTGTTCTTGATTACCAACTTTATGAACCTGCGGAGTGGCTATACGTCAGAACCAAGATAAAGGTAAAACTTGAAAGGTCGTAAGACAGATTTGTACATTTTCTTACGAAGGAGCAAACAATTTCCACTTTTTTTCATTACATGACTTTCGAGTTCAAAGTAAAATCTAAGCCGTTTGGAGTTTGGACCTAGATTACCAGTTTAATGTGATCCAATTTCATATGGAAATGTTTCAAATATACAAAATTCCCAACAATTAGGCTAACATAATCTAAAGTCCAATAAACTAACCTGCAGCAATGCAGTATGGTACTGAAAGGAACGGGTAGAGGTGATCTACTCCGGTACTCAACCATCAGATCAAACTTCTGGCGCTTCCAGAGCGTCTTAGAATTCTCTTGAATCTCCTCGTATGTGCTTGAAAACACTGACGGAACACACATGTTATATATTATTGATCATACATGTGAGATCTTACATTCCCATGACACGGAAGCTTCATGATAATTTCTAAAAAAGATTAAGAAACACAAAGGATAAACATACCAGCCACCAGCAAGTTCAACATGAGGACAGCAGCCAACATCATGTAGAGACCGAGCATTATCTTTACTATGTAAATGTTGAAAACACACATGGTATTCTCTTCGTCGTCACAAGAGTAGTCGGAGCATTGACCATTATCCTCGGTTCCTGCTTTGAAGTACTGGCAGTATTCATAGTTCATGACTTCGTCAATTGTCTCCTCGCCTATCTCACCGAACAAGTTAGTGTAGGGCCTCCAGAAGATGTCAAACATCTAAACGAGAGAGAGAGAGAGTGTGAGAAAGATAGAGGGAGCTGGAGGGAGGGAGGGAGGGAGGGAGGGAGGGAGGGAGGGAGGGAGGGAGGGAGGGAGGGAAGGAGGGAGGGAGGGAGGGAGGGAGGGAGGGAGGGAGGGAGGGAGGGAGGGAGGGAGGGAGGGGGGAGGGAGGGGGGAGGGAGGGGGGGAGGGAGGGAGGGAGGGAGGGAGGGGGGGAGGGAGGGAGGGAGGGAGGGAGGGAGGGAGGGAGGGAGGGAGGGAGAGATGGAGATCACAAATTTGGGGGGGGGGGGGGGGGGGTCCAACCCGATCATTTCCGATCATTCCGATCCCGATTTTGGCCTCATCAACCCTCATATCGGAAAAATCGGGAAAATTTAAATCTTCCCTCTGAGGTTTCTAGGCGATATAGGTAGCTATTTCTGTACTTAAATATGACAAGAAATCGATTGGTGGTGGTCCCAGAACCCCAAAATGGTATCTTGTTCCAAACAAGAATCGTTTCGTCCGAAAAACAACACAATGTCGTATCAACTCTTGTTTGACAGAAACATCCACCCCGGTCCACAATTGAAAGAGGTACGGTTGGTAATAACAATCGTAACAAATAGCGAACGCTTTAGTAACTTTTGATTTAAATTGTCTCCACAATTTGTAACAGGCTATCTGCAGAAATGGGTAGCACGGTTAATGACTATGGTCCTTTCTCAAACTTCCAATCCTCAGTTAGATACAAAGAATAGTCTACACAATTTTCAATAACATTAAAAGGGATGAAAATCACTTTATTTATCAAATTCTTTATTTATCATGTAACAACTTTTCCATAGTACTGGAGAGTAAAACTCTGTTAAACAAAAAAATTCTCGGGCACATTTTGAGTCAGTAACAGTAACATGTCAATATGTTACAGACTCAAATGCGTTTAAAAACATTTTAGTAACAATAAATTGTGTAAACTGATGAGGAGGAGGAGGAGGACTGAGGAGAAGGAGGACTGAGGAGGACAGAGGAGGAAGACTGAGGAGGACCAGGACGAGCACTAGGAGGATGAGGACGAGGACTAGGATGATGAGGACGAGGACTAAGGACGATGAGGACGAGGACTAAGGACGAGGAGGAGGACGACTGAGGAGGAGGACTGATTAGGAGGAGGACTGATTAGGAGGAGAAGGAAGAGAAGAAGGAGGAGGAGGATGAGGAAGAGAAATGAGGAGGAGGAGGAAAAGGAGGAAGACTGAGGAGAAAGAGGAGGACCGAGGAGGACTGAGGAGGAGGAGGACTGAAGAGGAGAGGGAGGACTGAGGAAGAGGAGCAGGATTGGTGTGGAGGAAGACGAGAAGGAGGAGAAGGAGGAGGACGAGAGCGAGGACGAGGAGGAAGACTGAGGAGGAGGACTGTTAAAAAGGAGAAGGACGAGGACTGAGGAGGAGGACTGAGGATGAGGAGAAGGAGGACTGGGGGAGGACTAAGGACGAGGAGGACTGAGGAGGAGGACTGAGGATGAGGAGGAGGACTGAGGATGAGGAGGAGGAGAAGGAGGACTAGGGAGGACTGAGGAAGAGGAGGACTTAGGGAGGACTGAGGAGGAGGAGGACTGAGGAGGATGATGAGGAGGAGGACTGAGGATGAGGAGGAGGAGAAGGAGGACGGGGGAGGACTGATGAGGAGGAGGACTGGGGGAGGACTGAGGAGCAGGAGGATGACTTAGGAGTAGGATGAGAAGGAGGAAAAGGATGAGAGGGAGGAGGAGGACTGAGGAGGAGGAGGAGGATTTAGGAGTAGGAGGAGAAGAAGGAGAAGGAGGACTGGCGAGGAGGAGGACTGACGAGGAGGAGAAGGACTGCGGAGGAGGAGGAGGACTGAGGAGAAGGAGGAGGAGGAGGACTGACGAGAAGGAGGAGGAGGAGGACTGACGAGTAGGAGGAAGAGGAGGACTGAGGAGGAACAAGATGAGGACTGAAGAGGATGAGGAGGATGAGAAGGAGGACTGGGGGAGGACTGAGGAAGAGGAGGACTTGGGGAGGAGGATGAGGACGATGAGACTGATGAGGACGAGGAGGACTGAGGAGGAAGACTGAGGAGGATGAGGACGAGGACTAAGGACGAGGACTAGGAGGATGAGGACAAGGGCTAATGAAGAGGAGGAGGACGACTGAGGAGGAGGACTGATTAGGAGGAGAAGGAAGAGGAGAAGGAGGAGGAGGATGAGGAGGAGGACTGAGGAGGAGGAGGAGGATGAGGAGGATGAGGACTGAGGAGGACTGAGGAGGAATACTGAAGAGGACGAGGACTAAGGACGAGGAGGAGGCGGAGGACGACTGAGGAGGAGGAATGATTAGGAGGAGAAGAAAGGGGAGAAGGAGGAGGAGGATTAGGAGGAGGAGGAGAAGAAGGAGGAGGAGGACTAAGGACGAGGATGAGGACGAGGACGATTATGAGGAGGACAGAGGATGAGGACTGATGAGGAGGAGAAGGAGGAGGAGGAGGAGGAGAAGGAGGAGGAGGACTGGGGGAGGACTCAGGAGGAAGAGGATGATGACTGAGGAGGAGGATGAGGACTCAGGAGGAGGACTCAGGAGGTGGACTCAGAAGGTGGAGGAGGATGAGAAGGACTCAGGAGGAGGAGGACGACTATGAGGAGGACTAAGGAGAACTGATGGGGAGGAGAAGGAGGATCAGGAGGAGAAATGAGGATGAGGAGGAGGAGAAGGAGAAGGAGAAGGAGGAGGACTGGGAGTAGGACTGAGGAGGAGAAGGGGATTGAGGAGGAGGGTGAGGAGGACTGAGGAGAAGGACGAGGACGAGGAGTCAGGAAGAGGACTGAAGAGGACTGAGGAGGAGAAGGACTCAGGAGGAGGAAGACTTAGGAGGAGGAGGAGGAGGACATCTAAATGTTTTGTCTGTTTTTGTCCGTTTTTGTCCGCCCTACTTTTTGTCCGTTTTGAAAATACAGGGTACCGAACGGACACAAAACATGATCCCCCAGCCAAGCATGTGTTACGATACAAATGTACTTGACTATACATTTAAGGTGCAGTGTACTAGTGATATTATGGTATGTTTAAAGACCGGACCACAAAATATAACCCTAGTGTTTTACTAATACATAATAACAAGTAACAGGGATAAAATTAATGAGCAGAAACAATCGATCTCACGTCAAGAGGCCAAAGCACTCGGGTCTGGGAGTACATGACAACTCCAACTAGTAGTGAGCATACTAGCCCCTGCAGTGGAAAAACACATAAAACATACTATTGGAATGTCCAATTAGTTCGTTTTCTCATAACAATATAGCATATGTAGGGGTTTTTTATCACTTCCTCACTTCTGAGAGGTTTTAGAGATCGATTCTCTAAAATTTTTCAATTTTCCGATTTTTCCGATTTTTCCGATTCCGATTTGGGCCTCATCAACCCTCATATCGGACATCGGGTTGGACCCCCCCCCCCCCCCCCCCCCCCAAATTTTAAATTAATAGTCACAAAAACGTTATCATGATAAATCAAGTGTCAATTCTATCATTTTACCAATTTTCTTTCCAGTTTAGGGAATTTCTGTGGGGTCATGATAGAAGCGGTGCTGACACCGTATCCAATGACGAAGATGACAACAAGGAATATGAAGAACTGGAGATCGATCAACATCCTCTGCATCATCATCACCTGGAGAGAAGGAGATTGGTAAAATAATTCACTATCCAATACCTTTTTTTGAAAAAAATATAATGGTCATAGGAATCGTAGGCAGTAGGTGGTGGTTAACGTGATTCAATTAAATGATGACGGCTGAGGGGAACAGCGTGGAGTGAGGCGAAACAAGATTTAAGAAATAGTTTTTACCTTAGGACCCAGCTGCTCGCTGATTTGCAGAGCCTGACACAGTTTCAAACAGTACATTATAAAGGCTAACGAAAACAGCAGTCTGAAATGGTTTCCATCCCAAGTTATCGTATCGCTATCTCCTTTCATTCTAAAGTACAGTGCCAGCAAAATAAGGATGATGCAAACAATGTCGTTCTTGTTGTAAATATTTCCCCAATACATCTTCAGCTTCCCCCATAGTGTGGTGGGGTAGGAAAAGTAGATCTGCCTCATTTCCAGGGGCACCAAACACAGAACCCATATGTAAACAAACTGCTGAGCCATGGTGAGCTTGCAATTGAAAATCGAGCGAAAACCACCACAATTTTCGGCACTAGTCGATTGCCGATCTGCTAAAAGCAGCGCGAAAACATAGGACATCAAGAAGAATCCATTAACAATGGAATAAATGGTAAACTTGGTGATGGGTGCCTTGTAGAAATACCGACACTTTGTCAGGATACCCAGTTTCTCACAAGCCTCAGAATCGTCCTGGCCGATTCCCCGATCAATGAACGCCTCTCGACTATCCCTCACTTTCTGCTTCTTGCTCTGGAGGTTTTTCTGCTTCCACTTGTCAAACGGAGTAACATCTCGGAAAGAAGCTAAAAGAGGACATAATATGGACACAATCATCCTGAGCGTGGACATGTCACTATCCAGCCATCCGTTCCATTCAATATCAATGTAATCCTGAATGGTCGGGTGAGCGATGATATTGACGGCGTTCACGTAGTCAGCCATCTCCAGAATAGTTCTGCCACCCCAACTCACAAACTTGAAGTTAATCAAAGCGATGACGTGCTCGGTCTGATATTCCGCAACCTCTTCCAGAACCTTCTCAGATATCTCCTCGAACTCGTTTCCGTACTCCTCAAGCTGCTGGCCCATAGCATCGGATATGAGGAGGGTCTCTTTTTGCTGAGCACTCAACCAGTTGTTGATACAGGTGCAGACGAGGCCTAAAAAGAGGGGCGTGGAGGAGTACTCCCAGATGACCTTGGCAAGTTCCTGCTCGTGGATCAGGACCATGTAAACAGTCAGCAGACTGCCCGGATCCATAAAATCAAACTTAGACTTCCGACCGTCTCCAGTCATGTTGTCTACGTGCGCATAGTTCGCAGCTCCCCCATTCCTTTTACTATTACCGCAGATTTTGATGCTTTGTAGACTGAATCCGTTATCAGAAGGGTCTACCTGGTGCTCCGGTGCACGGGTCCTACCGGGAACCCTGAATACTCCTTCACTTATGTCATGAATCACCTGAGAGGTGGATATTGGTAGAAGCGGTGTAAAACAACAGAATTAAACTTTTAGTTAAACTTGGAGGAGAGGCTGGACGAAATTGTGTGACGAATTAGAAAAATTAGAAAAAGTTGCATGAATGTAAGAAAGACAACTTTGTTATCTTACCATTTCGAAGTGTTCAAACGTCCAGTGCTCCACGCTGGGGCACTTTTTCTTCATCAGCTCGTAGAACAAGGAATTAGTGGGCGTGTTTTCCCGGAGAATAGTTTCAAATCTGTCCACTGTCAGGAAGGAGCTGATGTTGGCATTACGTTCTATTATGTTGCGGATAAAGCGGATCTGCTTGTGCTTGATGGCGAGGTTTAACATCTCGTTCAGCTCGCTTTCCTGAGGAGAGGTGGGTTTTAATGAGTGGGGGCCGGGGGGGGGGGGGGGGGGGGCATCGAGGGTGGCAGTTCGGGTGCGGACGGCCCAACAAAGTAGAGGACAGGGAAGTTTAGTTGAGAACATATTAAAGTTTTTTTTTCGGTACCTTATATACGAAAGGTACAACTCAGCACTGTAAATAATAATCTGAGTGTAAATTAACCGTAAGATGTAGATCCATATTGTTTGACTTGTTCTCAAAAATAAACTCTGTAGCAATATCTAAACGATCCCACTGTATAGCTAGTTCAAGTTGTCTTTTCATAAGTTCTTTAGCTCGTGTCCGCTGAGTTTGTTCCCGCTGAGCTTGTCCTTCTGCGATTGTGTTAAATATTATAGTTGTGTTAATTATTTCAAAGTAAGTGCACAGTTTTTCAACCTTTATTAAGTGTTTGGAAGACTTCCAAAACACTTCCAATGGAAGTGTCGCACAGTTTACTTTTTGAATTTTTATAACCCAGGTCGATTCGGTTTAAATTATGTTTATAAATAAATTGTAAATCTGTGAAACATTCCCAAGAATTTCACCAACATCATGATTATGTTATGGCAATGAATAAAATACGAATTAAAATAATAAAAACGTATTGAAAATTACAAATCTTACCCGCGCTATTATCAGGCTCTTCTTCAGGTTCACCAGAATTTTTGTGGTTTGCGATACTTTTAATAAGACCTTGTAGGATTGTGGTGTCAAGTGCGGTTCCTTTTCCGCACTTCCATATGGTTACCTGAACAGGAAGAAGGGTAAGATGGGTCGAACTTCTCGTGCATTATTGTAAAGTAATAATGTCAATGATAATTGCGATACCGCACGGATGACCGACACCCTTAATTAAATAAAGTATTAAGTAGATAATTTATGTTAATAGTATGTTAACATGGTTAGTACATAAAGAAGATTTCAGTATTGGACGGTTGTTATGACCAAGGTAGACTATGATAATTATATTGTTTGTTATTTATTTTATCTTTTTATGGTCCTAACTAAAATAAATAATCGTCTAGTAATAACTCTGGTAACGCTGGTAATTTGGCACGACACAGTACAATATAAATACAAATGAGCGATAGTAAAAGTAGCAGTAACAAATAAATTACTAGAATTCTCCAGGATATGAGACCAGACGGCCGTTTATAGCTGAAGTAGTACTATTTACTAATTCCCCAATTACCACCCAATAATTACAACGGAGTAGTGATGAAAGTAGCCTGGTGTAATCAGTACACATTCTCAATTCAACTATTTTATTCATCATTACCACCAATATTATTATATTGAGCATGGTCAAGGCAGGCCCGGAAACTTATTTTAATTTTGATAGCTAGAAAACCGGGAAAATAATTTGGCCGATACTGAAACAATAGCGGAATGGCTGGTTTCAACCCAACCTACCATTTTTAGATCGTTTAAATGATTTACTGATATTAATAATATCATTATGGCGGCTCCTCAGAAAATGTACTTGTATAGATGTTGTAAAATGTACTTGTATAGATAGAAGAGACTATCTTATTCTTTTACGATGTCTCTTCTTCAGAGCCCACACATAAAGGCAACACCTGACATAAAGGGAATGCCAGCAACCATTTTATATTGTTTAACTGCAAGTGTGTAATACTATTTACTGACGACAGCCTGTAAATCAATAGTTTGATCTCAGTATATGCAAGGAATTATCTAGTGTGATTGTTTAAATTCCTCTGTTACTCTAGTATAACACTACAAGTGTTGAAAATACGCCAATCCTGGTGAATCCAGTGGGTATCCTTACTGAACGGGCAGTTTGAAAGGAAATTGGACCTGGGAGGCTCCGTGCAGACCAATCTGCAGTTGAATCGTATTTGAACCCAAATTAAAATTGTGATAAGCGTTCAGTTCAAACTAGGATGCGGTATATAGCCTTGGATAAGTTCAAACCGTTTAACATAACAGATGGTGACTGTTCCCAAGGTGGATTAAAACATATATACTGATACACTATACAGTGATATAACAGTAGTATTACCAGATCCCAGTTCAATTTGTAACGGAGTTTTATATTAACAGGAAATGATGTGACAGCGTCTACATAAATAAATCTACTCCAATATTGCCATACACATTGAAGTTCGCCAGTAATCACCCCTGTCGAACTTATGTGCGTGTCGAACTACAGCGCGTGTCGAACACAGCACTTGTACCAATTTTCACTCATATCGAGAATATCACGAAGTCTGTAATGATAATTACCAAAAACCACTGATTTCCGCTTTTGGTCTGCTGTCTGTATTTTGGTATAATTATACCACAGCAACGAGCTAACATAAGCCAGAAGGTTTACGTAATTAAATGCAAACAGTTCAAACCGATTTAACCGCGACACAACTGATTAAGTGCCAAGATCAAGTATCTGCAATATCTTAAAAGGGTCGTAACTCGGTTAAATTGTAAACAACCAACTTGAAATTTTGGGAAAGCACTTCAATTATCAAACCAAACATGTCTAGAAACTTTGAAGTTCCTAGCTGAAAGCATTGTCACTTTATGGTGACAATAGTGAAAAAGAGGGATTGGCGTGCCACACACACTGTAATTAATTAAATTTGAAGAAATTTTCCGGAAATCTAAGTTTGACCCATATCTATAATCTCAAAAATTTCTGTGCAATTCTAAGAAGAATTACGTGAGTTATTAAAGGGTTGCAGTTACTTTTGGGCCACCCTGTATAACATTTTACAATCCTGTGACCTTCCCAATAATAACAGTCCTCTATTATTCTTGGCAGTACTAAATCTTACAAAATCCTACAAAAAGCAACAACTAACCAAATCCTCGTGTAGGATGACCTCCTCAATGATTCCCATCTTGGCAGTCCTAAATCCTACTAAATCCTACAAAATCCTACAAAAAGCAACAACTCACCAAATCCTCGTGTAGGATGACCTCCTCAATGATTCCCATGAACTCATCGTACTTGCTCTCTTCTAGTCTGGGCAGTGCTGCTGTCAGAGCTGATCTAACCTTCATCCTGTCGTCTTCGCTTTGGATCCTTCTCTCTGTTCTCATCCCCAGTCTGGATTGAAACCGGGGGTTATATTTACATCTTACAGTGATTTATAGAGAGAGCACGTGCACAGGATCTCAAAGTTACGTCGCTGTGTTTTAATAATTCCGAAGTTAAGAAAAACACTTCCCGACTGGTTGTCATTAAGTCAATAAATTCAAACTTAAATAGTTATTAGTCAAAAAAATGAACCTACCCATCACAGACGTTCTCATCCTTAGCCAAGTCGACAGCCAGAGAAAGGACGTTAGAAATCCTACCAGAGTCTCCTAGAACCACGACGGGGAGCCCCGTTTTGACCCTGATCAGAGCCTCCTCCAGTGAACCACTTCCTCCTTCGATCAGGACGGAAACGAGTTGAGCTTGAGTCCGTTGAACAAGGTACTGTTGCAATTTAATCCTAAACTTACGAACCTGATGGGATAAGGGTTGTTAGCAGAGAGGAATGTCTTCTGTTGAATACCATTGAACTGTTTTGGAGAGGAATTACCAGGAAGTCAGAGGAAATTGTTAAATGTTAAAGAAAAAATGCTGATGGTAGCTCGAGAATACGCCGTTAATCATAATCTGGATTATACTAGCAGCCCGTAAGTTTTTACACAGAAATAGGGCAATAAAATAGGCTTCACACGGCATAGGGCTCTCACACACATTCTTGAATTGAGGCAATAAATGAAAACTTCATGGTAAAAGAAATGGAAGTTCTATGATTGAACACTTAACTCTTTCTTGTTAAAATTTGTTTTTTGGAAATTTTCAAGATAACGATAAATCGAAACTTCAATTATTTTGTAATATTAGGATAATTATTCTACTGTACTGAGCAGTGAGCAGACAGTCCTCGCTGCTTGTGGGATTTTAATTAAAATAAAGAGTCGATTAGGCTCCTCTGACTTCTGGATTTCATTTTCTGTCGTGTGAAAGTTCAGTAGGCTGGCAAACCTACCTACTAAGTCTACCGACTCAAGAATTCCTATTTTCGTACCATGGTTTTTAAGCCAAGTTTTAGATGAACAATTAATTTATAGCATTTGAATCTCCCCAATTAATAAATAAAAGCCAAGTGGAACTTTTTTATTTTATAGACCCAAAACCACAGCTAAAGAAGTTAGCAAGCATCATTTAAATGCTCATAAGATCCCAATAATTTTATGAAAAAAGACAAGTTGATCTCGTCAACATGGCATAATTTTATGGATACATTACTATATTATCATCGTACAAGTTTTAGAAACTCCAACAGACCTGCTTGAGAGAAAGAAATATCGAGATGTGATATCAAATATGTGACATAAGTTACTAATTTGAGTAAATATGTGACATAAGTTACTAATTTGAGTAAATATGTGACATAATTTACTAATTTGAGGCAAGGTGAGTGAGTGTAGTATTAAAGTATTAACAATCAATGCACCTTTTTAAGTTCGAACTATTCGGCTCTGCAAAGATTGCCAAATTGGGCTGAATTTAAAAAGTTCATAAACTTTGTTCCAAAAGAACAAAATCTATAAGAACTGCTGATTTAGGTAATATAATCACAGATATGAGATAGCACGCCAATACAAGCTGTAGAACAAATATCGCTATTGGCAATAGCGATATTTGTTCTTGCAATTTGCACTTGCAATTTACAGACTTTTCAATCAAGTTTTCGTGTAACAGTTGATAAAATGCTTTAGTAGGAGAGCTTTGCGCTCTAGAAACAGAATGCCGTGTACATCATGATCAAGCTTCGCTAGGAAAATTAATTTGACAACGTAAACGAGATGGTGCATAAAAAACGATTTTTTACACTGGTACACAAACGTAAAAACGAGGATTCACGAAAAAAGGAACAAAACTGATACACTAAGAGACTTACATCAGTTTCGTGAAAATTGTTCTTAGTCCCGAAATCTACGAGTAAGAAGTGAGTGTGTTCGTGTTCCAGGGACATGGACTTTGGTTTGTTGGTCTCCGGGTTCCGCTCCAGCTCATTCTGACGGAGTGCGATGTACTTTGCTGGGAACAGACCCTGGGGATTATAGGTTTAACAGACCCTGGGGATTATAGGTTTAACAGACCCTGAGGAAAGAGAGGTGGGGATTATTGTTAGGTTTAATTAAATCGGACTCTCAACTGTGGGGTTTAGCGATGAAAATACTTGCTGCAATCGAAACGAATATAGATTTGATACTTAAATACATTCGACATTCGGGGAAGCCAATTTCCCGAAAGACAGTCTACTTTCCCTTTTCAGCCGAATCATTGGATAATCAGATAATTGTTTAATGTATACCTGTTCTTTCGCGTCAATAAGGTCATTACTGTTTGCAACAGCACCCCACGAGTTGACTCCGATTACAGGAATAGCGTTTACAAAGGATCTCTTCATTGCTACAGCGTCCCCCACCAAGTTACTTACTCCCTGGAGAAATAGAAATTGAGATTAAAATAGAGAATATCTCACTCACATTTTATCTAATTAGAGGATTGAGAAAATATAAATTTGATATTTCCAGCACCAACTTTAGAAACAACAAGAACATTCAACCTCTGCCTGCTACCAACACACGATACGACTAACATGATAAACTATACAAGTTAGAGGAAAGGGGGATTCTTAGCATTATTTTGCCGCAACTGTTGGGAGAAATATGATGACAGTACTGGGAAATATATTTGAACCCTCTTCTCTCTGGGAAACACGAGAAACTCACATGGTTGACTCCGCTGGTGAATAACCACCCTTTGGTGTCCCTGGCAGCTTTAACTAGACCTTCCTTGATGTCTGACTCAGCCGCTAAATAATCTGTGTTACTGTTAGAACTACTAATGTATACTAATGTATACTAATGTATACTAATGTATACTAATGTATACTAATGTATACTAATGTATACTAATGTATACTAATGTATACTAATGTATACTAATGTATACTAATGTATACTGATGTATATTAATGTATACTAATGTATACTAATGTATACTAATGTATACTAATGTATACTAATGTATACTAATGTATAATAAAGTATACTAATGTATACTAATGTATACTAATGTATACTAATGTATATTAATGTATACTAATGTATACTAATGTATACTAATGTATACTAATGTATACTAATGTATACTAATGTATACTAATGTATACTTATGTATACTAATGTTTACTAATGTATACTAATATAATACAATAGTGCTACAATAATGTTCTATGTTACTGTTAGAACTACTAATGTATACTAAAAAATAGTGGCAGAACAAATGAGTCAGAATTAACACTCACGAACAATATACAAATAACGAAAACATCACTTTTTAAACAAAAAATACTTGTACTTGAAGAAATTCTAAAACGTTTTCACTGCTTAAACTGAAAAAAAATGCAGCAATGTTAGCTTACTCATTTTCTTAGAGTCAAACTTGGAGTGTCCACCGAAGACAGATATGAGAAGGTTAGGAAGAGGCATAGCCCACTTATCTAACAAGAGGTTACCCAGTTCAACAACATCTACTTCCATGTCACACCGCAGGTACTGGGAGAATGGACATTATAAAGGAGCACTACTACTACTACTACTATGTCGGAGCTAAGTCCGATCTACGCCAGATTATATAAAGGAGCACTGTTTAAGTACTGAACATGTAAAGACTATACATTTATCACATGCCTTCTCATGCGATATCAAAACTTTCGCCCACGAGGCTTGCCGAGTTAGCGAAAGTTTCGATATTTCCCGAGGCTTGCCGAGGGTTATATCGACATTTTCAATCACGAGGCTTGCCGAGTTTTGAAAATGTTGATATCGCATGAGAAGGCATGTGATTAATGTTTTATCACACTTTCTTTGGAGCCAAATTTTGCCGGGAAAGCAGAATTTGATCAAACGTTAGTTATAAATCTCACCAAAGCAAAACTAGACATGTTGAACTTATTTATGTTTATAATGTCCAAGCTATGATATAGCTCTCGATGAGTTAGTATTTCAGATATCGAAGATACAATACGTACAATTAAGATCTCACGTGCTCATCACATTTATGACACAGTGAATGCTGTATGCTGCGCCCAATTTGCTTTGTACTCATATGTGATACGTAGTGCATTGAATATTATTATATTTATCGATCAAGGGACTTGTACTTATTGGCGTCTAGAATATTCCGCCACGATCTGCACCGCGTCTTATTAATCACAAATTATATCCTGCATATTAATTGGTGTGAGGTAATTTTATACTTGATCATTACTACCGAAAATATACAATGTATAGAACATCCGTTCAAGTGTTGATGAAATACATCAGAGTCCTTATCATAAATGTGTATCTGCGATAAGGTGAAAGTATTTCCTAGTTCTTGTATTTAAATAGAGTTGTGGAGCTATAATTAGTGTCTATAATCTATCAGTCCACATTATACACCACACGCCCTAATTCACATCAAAAATGTTATCGTCTGTCTTGATTCTCGATTGTCTGTTATTTCAAAATGATTTAATCAATGCAACTTGTAATCGTTGACTTAGAATTTTATCGAGTATCGTCTGCTTTATGGTTCTTAGTCAGTATTCATCTTCCTTGCCATAATTTGCCATTATTTGGAGCCAAAATAGCAAACTAGACATGTCGAACTTAATTATGTTTATAATGTCCAAGCTATATATAATAGCTCTCGATGAGTTAGTATTTCAGATATCGAAGATACAATACGTACAATTAAGATCTCACGTGCTCATCACATTTATGACACAGTGAATGCTGTATGCCGCGCCCAATTTGCTTTGTACTCATAAGTGATACGTAGTGCATTGAATATTATGATATTTATCGATCAAGGGACTTGTACTTATTGGCGTCTAGAATATTCCGCCACGATCTGCACCGCGTCTTATTAATCACAAATTATATCCTGCATATTAATTGGTGTGAGGTAATTTTATACTTGATCATTACTACCGAAAATATACAATGTATAGAACATCCGTTCGAGTGTTGATTAAATACATCAGAGTCCTTATCATAAATGTGTATCTGCGATAAGGTGAAAGTATTTCCTAGTTCTTGTATTTAAATAGAGTTGTGGAGCTATAATTAGTGTCTATAATCTATCAGTCCAAATTATACACCACACGCCCTAATTCACATCAAAAATGTTATCGTCCGTCTTGATTCTTGGTTGTCTGTTATTTCAAAATGATTTAATCAATGCAACTTGTAATCGTTGACTTAGAATTTTATCGAGTATCGTCTGCTTTATGGTTCTTAGTCAGTATTCATCTTCCTTGCCATAATTTGCCATTATTTGGAGCCAAAATAGCAAACTAGACATGTCGAACTTATTTATGTTTATAATGTCCAAGCTATATATAGCTCTCGATGAGTTAGTATTTCAGATATCGAAGATACAATACGTACAATTAAGATCTCACGTGCTCATCACATTTATGACACAGTGAATGCTGTATGCCGCGCCCAATTTGCTTTGTACTCATAAGTGATACGTAGTGCATTGAATATTATGATATTTATCGATCAAGGGACTTGTACTTATTGGCGTCTAGAATATTCCGCCACGATCTGCACCGCGTCTTATTAATCATTAATGCACTTTAATTCTAGCTTTTCCCGCAGTGATAAGCAAGTGTGTGCTTAGCACAGTACTTTTAGTGGTATTTCGTCTATTATAATTTATATATCGTTCTACAAGAAAAACTCTGAATATGAGCGAAAAGAACTTGGAAATCAACTGTACAGGATAACATTAAAGCAACAGGGAAGCAACTCCATACATTTCAATCTAACTAAATTATTCGATTCGTAAAACACATTATTAATTAAGACTTAGTTACAACCTGTAAATTGCAGAGTCAACTAACATATAAAATAATTTGTTCATTTGTATTCTGTAGACAAAATTCTCCATTACAATAAAAACTTAAGAAAACTGCATGGTCCACAAAACGTTATCAATTTTATACTCATTAATCTAAAATTGTATTTACAAAAATTTTATAAAATATCAATTATTCAATTCATAAAACACATTATTAATTAAGACTTAGTTTAAACCTGTAAATTGTAGAGTCAACTAACATATAAAATAGTTTGTTCATTTGTATTCTGTAGACAAAATTCTCCATTACAATAAAACCTTAAGAAAACTGCATGGTCCACAAAACGTTATCAAATTTTTACTCATTAATCTAAAATTGTATATACAAAAAATTACATCAAATATCTATTATTCAATTCATAAAACACATTATCAATATCAGTTAAAACTTAGTTACAACTTTTCATCTAGAACAATGGCTACATTTCATCTATTGGTATTATTATTAGTACTGTAATAATTGTTAATTGTAACTGGTCCATAATAATTTATTATAACGGGCCCGTTATATGTTGTTGGGTCATTGTTTGGTATCTGTGGTGGTGTGAGGACAGGTGTTGCAGGACATTGTAGGCTATTGTGTGGCAGTGGAGATGCGAAACTGAAGGACGTATAATTAGGAGTGGCTGCTAGTGTTGGGGAGCTGATAGCGGGAGGATGCTGATTAGGAGGAGAAGGACTATTAAATGCTGCCGGTGGAGATATCGGAGGAATAGCATAGGTAGGAGAGTCTTGAGGGGAGGACGGTGCAGTCGTGACAGCTGGTGAGGGGGGAGGGGCCGGAAGTACAGGTTGGACAGTTACTTTGTCAGGTGCTGCTTGTTGGAGACTTGCCAAGAGTATAGGATCTCCTATCCTGACTGTTTGACAAAATTTTTTAGAAGCTCGGAACATCGGGTCATGAAGGGTAGTTCCTAACACTAAAGATGGTGGTTGGTCGCGTTCCCTTTTTTGGAGAGGATGTTTGTTTTTAGGTGGTAAGGGTGATTTAACAATCTTAGATCTCTTTGAGGATGTTGGTTGAATAACAGAGAGTGGTCTTTTATTGTTTGACTGTTGAACTTGTGTACTATTATAGTGAACGGTAGGTTTAGGTGAACTTATTAAGACTGGTGGAGCTTCTGGAAGATCATATGATGCGTCGCTCAAAAGTAGTAGGTTTGTTGCTTGTGTTGCCTTTGCTGGGTTGATGGAATCGTAATGAACAAGTGATGAAGCAGATTTGTGCCTAGTGTAGGCCATTATTACCTTGCTTGACAGGCCTCCCTCTGATAGAGTGCTCGCCGCGTTTTTTCGGATGGACGTGTTTGTTATCTTTCTTCCATCCACCGACAAACCGCTGGCAGTCACCATATTTATCACGATTTTGGCCAGGGTATTCTGTCCCATTCTTGTGGAAATGTACCATGGTTCACCATTGTCATTGAAGTCGCGCCGATAATCTTTATGAGCTTTGGTATTGCAGCTCAGGAATAACGGTGAGTCCGGTGTTTTCATAGCTTCAGGACGTTTTAAGCTATACAGCGTCAGCAGCGTCACCGGACACTTGAACTTTTCTTTTATTCCGGAGAGGGAGCCGGTATTGTGATTTTGGTCTTGCGGGTTTTCTCCTTGCCTATTTTTGGCCTGAACATCCCGCAGGTTCACAAAGATGTGACCATTATGTGATGTAAAGGTCCCCATACTTCATCTTGTGTAGCTCCTTCATTCCTCTCCGCCCCATCCACATGACAAAAATCACAAGGGCGTTTATGAGAGCCCGTGGGTGGTGACCGCCTGCACACTTTGATGAAAAGAGAAAGTTAATCTCTTCAGCAGTGAGCCCATTAGATGTCTTCGGCCCTTGTCCTCCCCCCTCAGATCGGAGTTTCTTGAATGCACATTTTAACTGGTCTGTAACCTGGCTGAAGATCGGTTTACTGAAATCCATGCCGGTTGGTTTCAAATGCCGTTTTAAACTATACCAGAAAGTTTGTAACGATACTGGCTCGTAGGAAGCACCTTTTACAGTACGAGCCCCGATTGCGAAGTTTTTCATTGTAGTAACAAGTTCTTCCTCGGATAGCTCAATTACTGGTTTCTCCCAAAACAAAGGATCTTCTCCACTATTGCGAAGATCTGCAGCTTTTGCTGCCATAAATAAGGTAATTGTTCTTATGTCACCTTCAGTCTTTTTTCTCGTTGATGCTGATAACAGATTTTCAGAAAAGTTTTCTGTCTCTTCTAATGAAGGAATATAAAATCTTGGCTCTGACATAATAGTGCTATTTTTATCCTGCAGTTATTAAAGTTAAGTTATCATAATGCAGACAATTTTAATTGAATATACGGATATAGAATAATCAGAAAATATACGGACACACGCCTACACTCTACAGTCTTACACGCACTCCCGGAACATGATTACCTTATCAACTTCTCTTAACTGATGTTATCGCAAAGTCTTATCAGCGTCACACACTCTCAGTCTCGTTAGTATATAGTTGTTTATCGATTACAATATATGTTCGTTTCTCATTTGCAGTGTCGCACTTCGAAGTTGCGATATTTATAAGTCTCCGGCTTATTTGTTATTCAAGTCCCATATGTTATCGCAAAGTCTTATCAGCGTCACACACTCTCAGTCTCGTTAGTATATAGTTGTTTATCGATTACAATATATGTTCGTTTCTCATTTGCAGTGTCGCACTTCGAAGTTGCGATATTTATAAGTCTCCGGCTTATTTGTTATTCAAGTCCCATATAAAAACCCTGTTTTATCGTGTCCCTATATTTATTGAATAAATCTATTCGAGAGAAAATGTTTAATCAATATTTACTTTAAGAGCAGTTCTGTAATTTGAATTAACGTTGCCTCTATGCACCGTATGCAATATGCATTATATATGAATTTAAAATTTGCTAATTTTATGCCTCTATCTGACAAAATAATCTGTTACATTTCCGTTCATCATGGATACGGTATTAAGGATTTTCGCTTCGTTGTGGTGTTGTTCCACAGTATAAGTCCTAGTAAACAGTTGCCTGACTAACTCCATCACTGTTACATATTAGAATTTGAACGGATAGATTAAAGTTTGGTGACAATCCACTCTGTTTAAACATTTCAACTGTGATGAGCTAAGTCAGAATTTCTAATTATATTAAAGTTACGAAAAACAATATGGCCTGATTCTAATTGCACGGAAAGCTCGCTATTTTAATCACAGTATGGTCGCTTTAACATCACACTGCTGATAAGTTAAATTATAAAACTGAAATTGGCGTCCTTCTCGAATTTGATATCATATACGTCATAGCGCTCGATTCTAAATTAATTTTTAACCCGTCTCAGTACAGCTTCGAAAACGTAATGTGAGCCGCGCCCGGCGCCAATCATCAGTTTGAAGAAGTTTGATTGATATTGCATGCCCTCTGTGAGAGCTGCTGCCACCAGCGCTCACCAATCACCGTTGGGGCATATGATATAAATTCTGTTTTCTGCCAAATTAGGCTAAGAAGTATAATAGTAAGGCGACATTTTGAGGAAGTTTTACAAGGAAAGTGCCTATTTCGCTTGACGCATCTCAAACGCAAGGAAATATTTTAAAGTTCTATTATAAATATAAATTTTGCCATCGATTCGCAATGATTCCGACCATTGCATTAGCGGTCTTGGACTACATCAAGTGATTGATTTAAATTTGTATTTAGATCAGTACCTTACAGTGGTAAATAAGATGCAGAGAGCGGGCTTCTCATTTCTGTGGAGCACTTTCTGAGCAACTGATTGATATTTCATGCCCCTGGATGAGAGCCGCTGCAGCTGGCAGTCATGCTCCTCATCGGGGCATGTGATATAAATTCTGTTCTCTGCCTTATTAGGCTAAGAAGTACAATAGAAAGTCAACATTGGGAGGAAGTTTAACAAGGAAAGTTTTTATTTCGCTTGACGCATCTGAAACGCAAGGAAATGTTTTAAGTTTTAGTATAAGTATACATTTTGCAACAAACTGTAAATTCTGTCCGACCATTGCATTTAAGGTCGTAGACTACTTCAGGTTATTGATTTAAATCATTATTTAAATCAGTACCTTACAGTAGTAGATCAGTTGCTGAGAGCGGGCTCCTCGTTTCTATGGAGCACTCTCTGAGCAACTGATTGATATTTCATGCCCCCGGGTGAGAGCCAGTGCTCCCCTTCGGGGCATGCAATATCAATTCTGCTTTCCTGCCAAATTTGGCTCGAAAGTGTGATAATAACTAATATTTTCATACGCAGATAATTAATGGGATCTCGGTAATACTAATAAAGTTGACTTTAAAATTGTAATATCAAATTGTAGTGAGAACTCACCAGAGGCAGAACGTCATTGTCAGCATGAAGGAAGTCAATCTCTCCGTAGGCGTTGGTTGGAAGTGTAACAGTGTCCACAGCTGGGTCCCAGTCTGCTGTGTGGATATGTCTGTAGCTCAGAGCCGCTTCCGAGTGCTCGTCGTCCAGGAAACCGCATTTGCAACTGATTTAGGTTTGGGTTAAGTTTTTGAGGATGAGAAAATTAGATTCATTTCACTTTTATGGTTCCCAAACTTCTAGTTTTGTGGAAAAACCCAAAAAGATTTTGGGTATTTCATTAATACTAGTAGTGACTATTGACTCACGTATTTTCTTCAGTGGCGGAATTAGAAACGAATTTGTTGCACTCTCTCCGGCAGAATGTGTCTGTTATGTAGTAACCATTCCTCCGTTCCTGAAACGAGGAGCTGTTAGAATTAGAAATATTACAAATATTACAAATATCTGACATACATTTTATATTATTTAAAAGTGGTCCACTAGCTGATTATTAGATTATAACCAGCTGGATTATGAAAGCTCGTAATACTGAGAGGTACAGTGAGATTAAATCAGGAAGAACCTGGGGAGGTGATGTAATTCTGACATGGCAATGTTTTATTGATTCTCTGATTGGCACACTGATTAGCTGTCAGAACACATTAAGTCATTAAAGTCACCCTGTGCTTATAGTTACCACCTTGCTCTATTGCCAACAACTTGAGCCAATAACGTTTAAAGCTTTAAGTTAAGATGTATTTATAGTAGTGATGATCCGTAATTCACACGTTTGAACTAATCCCCATTTTAGTAAAAATAATTCGTAAAATTGTGGATTTGATATTTCACGACAAATGAAGTTATCGAGTATCATCACCATGAGGTGCATTGTATTGTGAAACAGATTTTGAGATTTATTAAAATTAAATTACCTAAAATCTTAAGGAAACAACATGCCAAAAACTTACTACATTTTCTTTTTTTCTGCGTGACTTAGACTGACCCTTAAAAGAGGATCCAAAAGAAAGCCTATCAGGATTCAATGGCATATCACTAAAAATAAAAACTAGAATTCAACTACCAATGGCGTTATCGGTATCCAGTCTCGTCGAGGCGTTATTTATTTCGCGATAGCGCAATATTGATTTTCTTAAACTCAAACAATTTAGTCAATTATTTGTATATTCTAAACACAACATTATAAATTCCTTAAAATCTAAACTAGAAAATTCGCCAAACTCACGATATTTTTAGCTTTGAAGCTTGACTTAGTGAAACTGGAAGTAATGTTATAAGTGCCGAAAACAAGCGCATCGGACCCTCCTATCCTAAACGGCGTTTTGTTCCGCCTGGTCAAGGACATGTGACTTGTCTTTGTTTGCACGTGGTATTGCGCGCTTCCACAATGCTACACGGCACGAGGAAGTGCTCGCCGATATCAGCTGTAGAGTGTGTTTTTTAGATGGATTTTAGCCTAACTGACTTAAAATCATAAAGAAGTTGTGATAGGGTCAATTTGTTTTTGAAAAAACGTTTGTCGCCGAGGAAAATGAATTGCTAGGATACTTATACAATGCAAATTAAATAAACTATGGTTATACAAATTTGTGTAAAGGATCTAGTTTTGTTGTGAGAACAAAGATTACGGGTCCAAAAAAGATACAAATATAACACTTTGTAAACTGATACACTTAATGAGTTGAGAAGTAAAAAATACGAGCACAGCACAGCTGAGTGGAAACTGGAAGCCCTTTAAGTAACAGTTATTGCGAGCGAAATTCAGTAGAATGTAGATGACGCCATTGGTGTTTGAAGTTAAACGAAAAAAGAATACACAGTACATAATGTACCTATCGCAGACCTAAAGGGAAAGTAGATCCAACTAAGAAAACTGAACGAAAATGAAATTATACATTACGGGGTGTAAATTAGGCAAATTTAATCAGAGACATATCAGAACAGTGTCATGAGCCAGGGACAATCTATCAGATTACAAAATCAGAGGGTATATCTTAGACCATACACACCCAATCAGCAGTCAGCTCCCCCCCCCCCCCCCCCCCCCCCCCCTTCTCAGTTTCAAACACCTGTTATATTGTTATACACTAGTTGGAGATACGAAACAAGTAATGAAGTACAATGTGATATAGCTAATTGTAGGGACCAACAATAGATATAGAGGTGTGAAGGTATGGTTTCTAGAGTCCCTAGTGTTAACTGTTAACACTTTATAGATAGACAAACGGATCTCCAGTCTGACTCAATGTTACCCCCTCGGCCCTCTCTCCCCTCAGACAGACGTGGGGATAAAATTTGGGTTGAGAAATCGACAGATCTATATGGAGAACCGAGGTATGTCAATGGCTATCATGGATATTCACTATTCGGTATGTATCCTCATTTCTTATTACGGCTTCTAATGCTAGGTTATAAATAAATTTAAAACTCCTTTGTCAAATAAGTATTCACAGGATACGTATAAGAAAGCCCGCTATGTAAGTATACATACAGTAAAACCCCGATTTACCGCGGACTTTGGGGAAAGCAAAAACCCGCGCTAAATTGGGGTTTGCGGTAAATCAAGGTTTAACTGTATCCCTTTGGAACAAGCAGGGATCAAACTTAAGAAACGAGCAACAAAGGTACAATTAAACAATGTGATCACAGACCTCTGAAACTACACAGTTTCTGTTTCAGTGTTTTTGCCTGTGTTCCGTGTTGAAATTATAACCAATTAACGAATTCCATCGAATCTCCACTCTCTTCTTAATTAGGTAAATAGAGCCTTAAAGAGTTATAACGAGTTCCATTAGGAGGCCGATTCGGAAAGATTGGTGTAAATGGAAACATGATTGAAAACACAAAAACACTATTTTGAAGTCCAGTTTTGTTGATGATATGGAATAAGCATTTAAAGTATCAACTGTGCAAGCTAACTAGATCTAGATCTTAGATATTCTTGCACATGAAAACGTATAATTCTACACCACAAACTTCAAGTACTTCCAAGGTAAACTGGTTAAAGAGCAAAAAATAAAGTAGTGGCAAACTACTATATAATGTGCATTATAATATATCATACAAGCGACATATTGTATAAGGTGTTGTTGAGTATTCAAACAACAACTTGAGGCACTTCTTCTTCGTTGATATTTGCTCCACTTTTTAACATACCTCAACTCCTGTTATTGTTTTACAAAATTGTTTTGTGTCGATTTTTGCTTGTGCCTGCCCTCTAAATATTTCTTAAAAGGAGGGTCCTAACTTTAAAGCAAATTATTTTATACAATGAGCAGACTTGTGTCTATTGTGAAGTCTGGCGGAATTCGCTTGAGAACTGGCTGACTTTGTTAGAGAACTGGCTGACTTTTCGGCATTCTTTGTAGATTAAGACTTGCAATACCGAAAAGTAAGATTTTTTCTGGTTAAGAGACGCTTGGTGCTGAAGTTATATATAACTGATATATATTTTCTGATTTACCAAAACTTTTGCTATATATAGCAAACGTTTTGGTAAATCAGAAAAACATTTCTTTTAAATGATCAACCCCAGCCTCCTAAGTCACCAAGACTTAACTTTTCAAATGTACTCTAAAATGTTCAATGAAGTGAGTTCACGGGAGACCCTGTCAATCTCTGAAAGACGCCGTAAGTTACCCGTAAGTTACCCGTAAGTTACCCGTAAGTTTGACCCTATTTTATTTAAGAGATGCAGGAGTGATACTTCAAAGAACGAAACGAAACACAGTATTTACTACCCCGCTACTATGCGGCAAAGATATATTTGGTTTACATGAGTCGACCTACAAACATATCCTGCTACATTTCTATAGTATAGTGAAGCTTCTTTTATTTTAGCATGTTTGTGAAATTATAACTGGAATCCTAAGAAAGCTATTGGAATGACCTCGAAGGACCACAACTATGCTGGTTTTATTGTACAATATGTTCAATACAAAACCAGAAACTTATGACAAACTTCAGACAAAACTGCTGACCGACGATAAGTTATGGTTTCTATGGGCATCAACGATACGTTAATTAACATGACTAAAAGGTGTTAATATTCAAACTTTTGATACGTTAAACGACATATCGAATTTCCTAATCACCCAAAACATTTTACCGAGACCACTGTTAGCTAATGTATCCTTAGGGGTCGTCCACATATTACGTAATCAATGTTTTGGTAATTTTAATACCTCTTCCTCCTCCTCCATAATCAACCGAAATAAAACAATCATTTAAACCCCCACCCCCCCCCCCCTCCCCATATCCCCTCGGCTGATTACTAACTGCTCCTAATTGTGACACTTTTGATTAAGTATTCCCAAGACCACCCATTGCTTCTACATCATGATAGTAACTCATTGACGAACTCTCAGGCCAGAATATAATAACGTGACCAGATGTTTAGTGGGCGGCTAATTAGGCGGCTAATTAGCAGTTTAAAGAGAGTAGTCAGACAAATACAATAGTTAATTTTAAAAGCTAGATGTCACTTGTAAAACTAAATAAGACTTTGAGTCAGACCATAGAAAGGTTCCTCGCGTAAGTGCTAATAAATCTATTGTCAACCATCTGCTTAATATGACATTTTCAAGTTCAGCTGAACTATTGCACAGGTCTAAGCGGTAGAGACCTTTACTGTTGTTTTTGACAATTCGTAGAGGATGTTTTTTCTAAACTATGACAAATTTCATGCTTTAATCAATTCGGGAGGACATTTTCTTGGTGACAATTGTAATTTTATTCAAGAAGGCATTATGTTTTCTAAAACAATTTTGTCCGACTGTTCAGGATATGAATCTGAAGGTTTTGCTACTTTATCTCTGTGTGGTAGTCTACAAGACAGCTGGAGATTGTCCTGCAAGAACCGGTTGGGACAACGAAGTTAGAATTGCAAAGTTGGAATCACTTGTAAACCGACTGAATGGTCAAGTGGCTGACTTAACTGCCAACCAAGTCGAGCTGGAAGCAGGACTCGAGACAGCTGAAGAAATGGTAAAATGTACCATGCAGCAAGTCCTGGACAGCAAGCCTTGGACCCTAAAACGGACTCAGATAATCTTCCCGAATTTAGAGAAACTGGCCCTAGAGGGAGCAACTCCTACTTATGTTGAGACCCTCCCAGTTCCCCTACCCAACAATACCCGAGCACTGATAGTTCAAGTTTACTGTTTATTTAACAACAAAGCCGGTCACGCCTACCTTTATGGAGAAATCCAACAGGAGGGAAACGAAGAGGGGGGTGTGACGAAAATTGAAAACAAGCATTATCAAGTTTACGCAAACTCTTTCTACAACGAAGTCATGGTCCCTTGGGATAGCTCCATCTCCAACAAGATGCAGTTAAAAGTGACTATCAGTACACAGTCAGGCGGACCAGACAACTGGTACAGAGTTAGAGTTGTAGGCTACATCCTCGCTTAGCTCACAACTGGTACAGAGTTAGAGTTGTAGGCTACATCCTCGCTTAGCTCACAACTGGTACAGAGTTAGAGTTGTAGGCTACATCCTTGCTTAGCTCACAACTGGTACAGAGTTAGAGTTGTAGGCTACATCCTCGCTTAGCTCACAACTGGTACAGAGTTAGAGTTGTAGGCTACATCCTCGCTTAGCTCACAACTGGTACAGAGTTAGAGTTGTAGGCTACATCCTCGCTTAGCTCACAACTGGTACAGAGTTAGAGTTGTAGGCTACATCCTCGCTTAGCTCACAACTGGTACAGAGTTAGAGTTGTAGGCTACATCCTCGCTTAGCTCACAACTGGTACAGAGTTAGAGTTGTAGGCTAACATCCTCGCTTAGCTCACAACTGGTACAGAGTTAGAGTTGTAGGCTACATCCTCGCTTAGCTCACAACTGGTACAGAGTTAGAGTTGTAGGCTACATCCTCGCTTAGCTCACAACTGGTACAGAGTTAGAGTTGTAGGCTACATCCTCGCTTAGCTCACAACTGTTGGCAACCTCTGGCTTATATCTGGACATTTACATTTACACGAATAAGAGTGATAAAAAAATATAAAAAGTATAAAGAAAAAACATAAAAATAATGTGAGTGATTGTAGATGAGGAATGAGGATTCTGGTAAAAATAATATTTTTCTGGGAGAAAATGCTAGTTTGGTCTTATTTTCTTAAATTGTTGAAAAATCGATTAATCAGACTTCATGTGTTATATTAGTATATTTAAAAACGTTTTGTAGTGCATGAACAATGCGTTTTACTACTGGTTTATCAGAGTTTACTAAGTAAAAAGGTTTGAACTTAATACCAAACCAACTTGGCAAAAATCATGAAGCTTGATACCAGATAGCTTGAATAAAGCACAGATCAAAACACAACAACTCCTCCCCCAACAAGTGTTTTCAACGGTAATCAATACGAGTGAACCCCCTCCTTAATCAATACAAGTGAAGTCCGAGATAGAACCCTTAAACACAAGGGTCGGTAACGGTTTACCAGGAAGTAAAGTTCATAATTCACATTTGTTGGTAGAACATATCCACATTTTAAATCTAATTAACAGTACAGTAATAGGGAGCAGTTAATTAATCTTGCGAATATGCTGTGTGTGAGATCTGTTGTCACGTTTCAGAGGTCTCTTGAGACTTGAGGCATGTGTCAAATTGTCTACTGCTAGAGAAAACAGTTGCCGCAGTTCTGCTGTAGATTTGCCGCAGTTCTGCTGTAGATTTGCAGCAGTTCTGCTGTAGATTTGCCGCAGTTTTGCAGCAGTTTTGCGGCAGTACAAACACAGGAACAAGGATCAGCAGGACTAACAGTGAACAGCACATTAAAGAGATAAGAGAATAAGGTTCTGGTAATAGTGGGACTACTGTGGAAACTGAGGATGAATCACCCTTATTATGTTCAGCGTACATAATCAGTGTATATTTATATACAATCAGTGTATACAATCAGTGTTTGTGAACATGATCAGGGTTGACGACAAAGTCTTACAGTATAAAATGATAGTGAGAACAATGTCGGCAGTGAAATGACAGTTAAAGTTTTAAACGTTCCTAACATGTGATCATCTAAAAATACTCTAGCACAATAATTGTAACTGCAGTTTTACAGAACTCTAAATGCTTATTGAACACACTTGCAGGTACCACCCGTATTCACACTCAGAATTGAGTTTCGTCACTTTCCGATACGAGATTGGGGACGGGTTCTATAAACAAACAAACAGCATGAGATCACCAACTTACAGGGATGAAGTACATGAGATGGCCTGAGCGCTCCAGCAATAGATCTTCAAGAACAGCTTTAAGGGACAAATCTTCCGGTTTGAAAAGCGAACTTAAAACAGATGCGGCAGAAAATTTGATACCTGATTACAAATACAAGCGATAAGGCGTGCTAGAAACGATGAAGTTTGTAGCAAGAAGAAACGGTACTGGTAACCGTTAATCTCTCGGTATCAAATTATCCCCAAATAACGACTAAATATCCGATAAAAATAAGCGGGCAGTCATGGTGGTGCATATCGGCATATTATAAATCCTTTAAATCCATCTACTGATAATCTGTATTTAAGAAAGATTGCTGAATAGGCAATTGAAAATATGCGGAAATAAATTATTGCCGACTATCAACATCAATTACTAGGGGGCAACATCAAAACTAGCATGTTTAACATGTTTAACATAACCCAGAAGTGTATCGTGTTGATTACAGGACCCCCACTCGCCACCTCACCACTTCACAGTTCACCTCTGACATGGCCTTAGGGGTCAGGCATAGAAGCATCTAAATGCATGCTTGCTAAATCAATTAACAAGCATGACCCATCTTCAGAACTATTTGATGAAAAGCTCTCTAAGTTGCACATTGTAACTTAACATCTTTGTATGATTTCAGAATGAACGCTTTATTGTGAAGTAAAACAATCTACAATTACCGTATATCATTCACATTGTTTTAATAATAATTACGTCTAGCAGAAATATATACATATCATATTCTGCGTGTGAAAATTATAAGTCTTACCTTTTTAACTGTGAGTTTATGGAACGGCATTAACTATAATATTTACACAAAAAACAAAGAATGAATCAAGCTTGTACGTTTCAAGAGTCGTGGCGGCTTGGTTTATAGTGAGTTTTTAAATAGCTAACTTTCGAGTGCCCCAAGTAAAACACGATCTAATAAAGTTCTTGTAAAGTGCTAAAATGGTGCCACATATTTATGACTCTTTAATTACTATTATTCAATA
The DNA here is from genome assembly GCF_026151205.1 of Bolinopsis microptera. Lineage (NCBI taxonomy): Eukaryota > Metazoa > Ctenophora > Tentaculata > Lobata > Bolinopsidae > Bolinopsis > Bolinopsis microptera. The sequence goes on along the minus strand of NC_087076.1, from coordinate 12,908,418 downwards.
CTATTTGTTACAGGAACACCAGATTCTAGAAGAACAGCTGAGGACACTGCCCTATGTGGCCTGCAGCTATCCCATGTGTGTTATCCTGTGTTAGGATTACAGTAGATTGGTAGAACCACGTTCCCAAGTATCACGTGGTCTTCACGTGTACTCACACGTGTTACCAGGGCAACGTGTTACCAGGGTAACAGGGCAGATCGGGGGTTTTATGGTTCATTGGCAGCGGGTTTAGCTGTTTTTCAGCTAGTGCAGATCACAAGAGCTTAAGTGTTGTCAATGCTTTAAGTATGTTGGGATTCACTTGGAGCATATTAAATTTATTTGGTATTAAAGGGTGTTTCAAAAGTCTGGCGACTGGCGAGGATGTTCTTTTTGGATAACTTTTAATCCAGTTGTCTAAACTTAATTAAAGTAATTAAGAAGTTCTAAGGTTTAATGGTGACTTCTCAAGTTTTTACCACTAGTGTTATGAAGCTGATTGTTACAAGAAGCAACCATGTTAATAAGTTTAATATACGTCAATACAAATGATTTAACAAAGTTATACTACGTCAAATAAACAAATTCACAAGTACTCAAGCAGCTGACCTACGTTCAAATTGAGCTAACGATCTTACCTTATGATTCGAGATCGCTACAGTGCTTTTTCTAAAAGACACACGTGTCCCTTTATTGGAGATACCATTCATGTTTGGTCAAGATACAAGCAGCAAAACACAGCGAACTCAGCCATATACAAATCCTCATTGCTCGAACATCGACAACATTTTGGCCTGACACGACACGGATAACATGAACAATGTCTGGTTTCAACCAGATTCACATTCAACTGTCGACATCCCATTAGTTATTAGAGTAGATCCTTTATCTTTGCAAGGTAACAATGGTTAATCAGCTAATCAGTCATTAGTGCTTTACAGGGAGCTATAATATTAACTAATTAGCTCAGTAACTGACTGACTCCAGACTGTGGAAATGTTATTTAGTAAGTTAGTTCAGAGCAATATACCAGCGGATCAATTTACCGGCCGTTTGTTGATTTTCTTCGCTTTCGCATAACAGATCAGTTGTCTTGTTCCAATTGACGGGAAGATATGATCTTGCACAGCTGAGTAACGGCAGGAAATGGTGACGAAAGATCTTATAAACAAAGATCTTGTAAAGCAGAGATTAAGCTAAATAGCAATCTTATAGCAATGTTATAGCAGGAATCATATCCAAATTCATGACCAGAATATGAGAAGAACAACGATTGGCCTGAGTGCAACAAAACGTGCCTGGATGGTCAGAATGACGATATATGCCGTGCTACACGACAAACTAACTGTATCGACACGACAAACTAACTGGTATCGTTCTCAAACACAGAGTAATCGGCTCTGAAAATGAGTGTAGCACGTGCGCGCGGCGGGGCGAGAACCTATCACGTGATCATTGATCAGCCAGTGAAGGTGTCACGTGACGCTGCTTGGTGCAGGAAATGTAGAGATAAGGACGTTTTACGTAGCTTATCTGGTCGGGTGTGACCTTTTGGTATGAGGTGTCCTGCTTCGACTGAGTATTATTCCATTTCTGGTTCGTCTTCGTTGGCCGTCGACCGTCGTATTATCTAAGTCATGACTCGCATGAGCGATCCTTAAATATACATTATCCGCATCTCACTTTTAACCTCGTTTAATGTGATCCCAATTCTTATCATTTTGTAATGTGTATTATCCATTTATCATACATATTCGTTAGTTAGCACGCGATCACACGTGTTATACTGTCCTATCTACCTCTATATTATATATAAGACTTTTCTCTATATATGTATATAAGACTTCTCTATATTATATATAAGACTTTTCGCTGAATAAGAGATTTTAAGATTTGAACTTGCACGATAAACAGAAGTGGATACAGATTTGGCGGGAAGAAGTTTACAACTTATAAGGTTAGTTTGTGTTGTTGTGTTGCATTGTTATTCAAATTAAGGTTTATCAGAAGTCTTAGTCATCTGACATTTATCAGCGGCTCTAAATGCAGTATAATATTAGGAATTTTAAATTTTATGTAATGTTATATTCAAATTATGTGCAATAATTAGTCAAATTAAAATGTACACACCGAACGTCAACAAACAGACATCTTAAACTTACGATGTGTCTTTTTGGTCGACCAAAAACAGACACTCTCGATCTGAGGTTTGGTAGAAAAGCATGTTCTTCCCCGACTATTTCCGCCTGTATAAACGGTAGTTCTCCTACTGAATCCTCCAAGTCGGACAACTCCTCCTCCTTCAGCATGAACACAACGGCCGCTTTATAAGTATAATCAGATTGCAAGCCCTAAATCGAAATTAGCGGAGAGTCAGGACTCAGGAGGTTTCAAAAACATTAAATATCAGCTCTAAACTTTTCGATCTAGCTTGAAATGTTAGCTGTAGTCTGCTGAAATCTAAAAGCAATAAATAAAAAGCAATACTAACTAAATGCTAGCAAGACGTGACGGTTATGGTAAAATAAGATCGCTAATGGTGGCCATGTATGCAGTATGACATCACCGGATCGTGCAGTGAAGCACAACATAATTTAGAGCTTATATAACTTATAAGGAGTTAGAACTGATCATATGGATCATATGGATCATTATACACACTGACAAACTCGCAAATGAGATTACATAATACATATCCAGTACGTCCTAACCACCGACCCTGGGCGAATAATCAAATTGAGGAGACCAACACTAACGAAATATGGATTTACAAGGTCCCAGAGTTATAACAGCGTAGAACTGGAATTAAAGCAGTCCCGGTTACTTTTTATCACTGTTGCTTGCTAAAGTAGACCAGCACGTTACATTAGCATCTTTATGCCAGCTTTAGTAGCTTTAGTAGCACAAGTAATTAATCAACACTGGATTCATGCGGTCTGGAGTAACCAGTGGGTAAAATTCCCAGCAGACTTTTTGGCAATTTGCCCTCAAAATATTGTTCTCGCCCACTTCGGGCGCCTCTTAAATTGTGCCGCAGAGTTTCAGCGCTGCTGCTGGATCATTACTCCTATGGAATATTATGTGCCGAAAGTAAGCGAGCTTATTGAGAAGCATTAAAGGCGTGCACAAATTTACCAACAATCCTTTGCAAAGGATTGTTGGTAAATTTGTGCACGCCTTTAAGGCTTCTCAATAAGCTCGCTTACTTTCGGCTCGCTTACTTTGTCATGACAACACTGCGATTTGAATTTTTGGCAGGACTTCGTAAGCTCTTTCTGTTATTTGGGTAACTTGTAAGTTAAATAATTGATGATGAATGGAATATCATAAAATTGTGTTCTATTGAAACTAGTTGTAAAGTTTTTGCGAAAGCGAAACGAATATATTTTAACTCGAGAAAAACGCCTTATCAGATCCGAAAATTAAATGAGGACTTAATGAGAGACAGGCCTGTTAATTACCCGCTGAATAATATTCTCGAAGTATGCGAACATGGTAAAGGACCTTTAATTACTGTGAGAGTATCATACACCTGTCTGAAAATTACTCTGTCATAAACTCTATCTGTGTACTAAATTACCTTGACGGCAAACGATTCCCGTATTTAAATATCCTGGCTTAACCGCTCCAGCTTTTGTTATTATACGTTTAGTGAGATCAATTTATATATTTAAATTAAAACTATTATTTATTATTATATTTAAATTAAAATTATCAATTGCTGAGATTAAAGCCAATAAGCGAGGTCATCATCAGTCATGTGATCTGTGTGTTTTAGTGTGATTGTGTAGTTACACTTTGGGAATAATGTCCTTACTCCATATCATTTACACTTTTCTTAAACTGTCATACTGGAAAAATAGTACATTGTGTACTACAGTGAGTACAATAAAAATTGTGCCAGACCTCGCGTGGCTCTGTAATAAGCCTTATGTCTGCTCTCTGAAGAAACACTGTCTGATTACTCACTAGTAACCTTATATGGTAACCTTGGTAACCTTATATAGACTATATTAACCTAGTAACCTAGTAACCTTATATGGTAACCTAGTAACCTTATATAGTAACCTTGGCAATGAAAAGCTCTCCCGTTGAAATTTAAAAAGCATCTTATCATTTCAAAAAACAAAGTGGGCCGACGTACTGGTGTTGAAATATGAATCAGAGTCATAATGAGGCTGCATTTCTCTGTTACACACACGTGCACAGTGCAGAGTTACCCACTGGTTACTGGAATCTCTCAAAGTCTGAGATGGAAACATATCAAGTGCCGTTCTTGTAGGTTTCTTATAATTGTTACGAGGCCTGCAGTTGAATAAACTGCAATGTTTTAAAATAGACTTTCGAAAGTCCGGCCACGCAATATAATAATAATGAGTAGTAATTTGTAATGAGCAATAAGTAATTTGTGGTTGATGTATCGGTAGATGAGTATCGTGTTTTCTGGTTCTTCCCAATTGAACGATTTCGCTGGACAAAATCTACACAAATCCGACTTATACAAATAAATCGTTTTTTGCGAATAAATCATTTTCCAAAGCAAAATGAATTCTAATCTCCGAGAGCAATCTAAGCGAAGGAAAAGTAATGCTCTAAACGTAGGTATGACACAGCATGAGAAGTTATTAACATTTCAAATTCTTGGCATGCATATACCTGACGTTCCGAGCGATACATTTAAAAAATCCGTGATATATGTCATTTAAAAGTTATTTTTTAAATTGATTAAAGAATTGATGTTTGAGTAAAATTCCTTTCGAGATGTTTTATTACTTTGACACAGGATGTTTTATTACTTTTTTCCAACAACTACGGACGAGCACTCAGCACATATGTCTCTGGTTATTCACGATTAAGGAATATCAGATAATATTCTATATTCTATATATTCTATATTCTATGATGATCATGGTTCTGACCCCAGGATCTTGTGCATATGTTTCTGGTTTCTCAAGATCTTGAGCACATGTTTCTGGTTATTCACGATTGAGAAATATCAGATAATATTCTATATTCTATATATTCTATATTCTATGATGATCATGGTTCTGACCCCAGGATCTTGTGCATATGTTTCTGGTTTCTCAAGATCTTGAGCACATGTTTCTGGTTATTCACGATTGAGAAATATCAGATAATATTCTATATTCTATATATTCTATATTCTATGATGATCATGGTTCTGACCCCAGGATCTTGTGCATATGTTTCTGGTTTCTCAAGATCTTGAGCACATGTTTCTGGTTATTCACGATTGAGAAATATCAGATAATATTCTATATTCTATATATTCTATATTCTATGATGATCATGGTTCTGACCCCAGGATCTTCATAAACCTTGAATGTAGCAAAAACATGTTTCACTCTGTGGCAGGTGGCTATTTAAGGTCTTTACAAGTTGAAAATGCTAAAGAAGACGAACCCCTGAATCAATCTCTTTGTTCCTTTATCATGTTTATTATGTTTATGAATTGTCATGACGTACGATGCGAACAGCATAACAAGTTTAATTCTTTAAAGTATTTAAAAATTGATAGCAACGTAATTTAAAATGTAAATATTATGATATATAATAAACTTAAAGTGTTGAATGTTGTAATGTGATAACGTTGTAACAACTGGACAAATATAAATAATTATTAAAGATAAAATACTGAACCTTGTTGAATTATACACATATTATACACATATCACCTGTCTTTAACAGACACCAGTAATAACTTCCTAAACGATATTCTACCTTACAGAGGGTAAATGTTTAAAGGCAAGGCGTTCCAAGGAAAATGACTCGTGTAAAGTAATGAATTATTATGAAGATTGAAGTTAGAATCCATGTAAAATTTCTTCGGAATCTTGTAACTTTTTATCCAATGAGTGATATGTTATAGCATAACCTGCTCACGTTTCCGCAGAATAACTTGATTCTCAAGTGAAGACCTATTTGCAGTCATGGTCAGAAATTTTGAACCGCAGTATTTTTGTTCCCTACAATTATTATAACGAATGGTTGCTAAAAGAAGCAATCATTCTGGTTGCAACAAATTCTCATATTATTGACAATTGGATGAATGGTTAATATTGTGCGATGGGGCTCATAAGCTCATAACTAATAATTATCCAACCGACATCACATAACTTTATCATCAAGGTTAATAGAAACATGACTAATAAAAAGTGTAATACTGACCGGCTTGCGAAAGTACTGACCGGCTTGCGAAAGTGGCTCCTAGCCGCCCTGCTGACCCTCCTACCAGCACGACTAACAGCACTAACTGGAGCTCGGAGACTCCTGGCACTCTTGCTAGCCTGGCTGCTGACACTTCTTCCCACCAGATTAGCTTGTTCTCGTATCTTGGTCCTGCTGACTGACCTGCTCAAACTCCTGGGCATACTGTCTTCCTGTGTCACCGCTTCAGTGTCTTCAGGTACCGGCTCCATCTTGATTCCACAAGCAATTCACAAGCACAACCAAAAAGGACGGGTTTCTTAAACAATGCTCAACTTCCGAAGCAGCGAAACTCTAAATGCACAGCATTCCAACTTAGGGAAAGCGTTCTGTTATTGCAACAAAATGAATTATAATCGAGGTTGTAGTAATTGAACTTCTATGTCATACATATCAACATCTACCCTACTGGTGACCTGCTCCGCGCTTGTTATCAGATGTCCAAGTTGCCTCTACCAGGCCCGAATACAGCCTCCACTAAGCCTGAATGTTGTCGTCAAGTAGCTTAAAATAGTGAGAGGAATGTTACTCTAGAGACGGACACCGTCTAAAGTAGGTTTAAAGTTTAAAAATCACAAAGAAGTACTTTTGTGATTCTTGGGGAAGTTTCAATGGTAACAGGAAATAGTAATCTATGATCTACGGTTAGTTTTTTGGGATAGGTCATTAAATACAGATCCCTGCAAAATGCATGCGCATTTATATTCCATAGCTGTGCAAACATAGTTTCAACCCAAAGGAGCCTAAATAACTCGTCAAAGGGAAGCCCTGACCCCTCAGCAAGGCTAGTGTTGACATCTCCTCAGCTTTTGATACCATTAATTGAGGCCAGTTTCATTACAAACTGGGTATTATGTACCCTATTCAAAAATCGGATAAGTTTCAAGTTGCCAGTAAGGCTTCAGGACTGTTTACTATCAACAGAAGCACTTTCCAAAGTTACAGTTTCTCTTTTTTGTCTATAGGATGTAATTGAAGTCTATAAAAGAGGTAAGGCTGCTTAGTCAGTGTTTATATCCATGTCGACGTCTTCTTTAACTGTTGCCTTTGGACTTTGCAATTATATAGTTGGGGAAAACGCACTCAACTTCTAGAAGCAATTACCGGTAACCGGACCTTTAGCCGATAAAGTAAAAATAACTTATTGCATATTGACTAGCTTAAAGCTGATGAGTTCACCTAATTCTAGTCACTCCAGTATTCTTATTAACAATTTGGTCGCATGTTTTGTACTAATTTTCTCAAACTGAACTCGATAAAATTTAGTGAATGAGGAAGATATAGATGCCGAATTTTTTTCGAACTGAAAGAATGTGCCGAATTCAGCGAATTTTTCACAACAATTTGCCGAACTCCCCAACTATGATCATGAGGATATCGAAATACACTGTCTTTCGCAAATTATGCTTTTGGAAATAGGTTAATGTAAGACGCTGTACTCTGTTTCTTTTTTCAAAAATATAAAAAGTCTGTGAAGTTGGTAATAGCTCATCTTTAGACTAGACTTTAGAGTTTAGAGTCATGAAGCCAATACATATCCGTTATGTTGTACGACAACTAAACATCGGGTGCATACAAATAGATATCGAGGAAAAATGATGAGGAACTATATTGAATCTTATCTGTGGTCCGATCATGAGACGTACTGTCCGATCATGAGATGTAATGTTACAGTTAAGATATTTCCCCTGTTGGCTGTTGAAGCATAACGAGACGGAGAATTGCGGCTTCTTTTATCTGGGCTTGTTCTAACCCCGATAGGTTAAACACAGTACAGGGTGTTTCAAAATTTTTGTACCGATAAAATATTTGTATATCTATCAAAGGTGAAATAATGTGAATTCCTTTATCGTTACGTTAATGTGACCGAACGTAAATGTTACCATGTGTAAATGGTATTCACTATAAATGTAAACATTTTAAAAAGGGCTGGTAACACGGTAGGTACTAACCGGTTGTGGCCTAAGGTGGGCTCTGTGAGCCACCTTGCTGACCCGTCCCCGTAACTTCTCCATCTTTACACACCCGGTATAGTAATATCAGTCTATCAGCACTGCTACTTCTACCATCCAGCTTTCTTTAGCTTAGAGGTGCAAATACGAATCAGTACAAGGTTATACGGTATGTTATATAATTATACCAATATAGAGCTACATACCAATATATACAGGGCCTTATAGTTACTTATATTAGCAGCCCTATATTATGTGGCCCTATTTGGGCTGTATAGCAGTACAATATCATATTTCACCAGAATTGAGAAATATCAGAACAAATGTTAATAAGCAGACTGTTGCAACTTTTCGATTGTAATAGCTAGTTGGTTGTTTTCAAGCAAACTGAGATTATATACGAGCAAACTGAGACGCAAAACGGGTAGTAATCTGCAACTATCTTGAAATCGGAGATCATCAACACAATTCTAGAGAGACGTGCGAAAATGCGAAATCCTACAAGACTACCGTAAGCCCGCAAGCAACTATCAAGTTGTCAAATTTTCTAAGATTTAGCATATTTTTGGGTCCGGAAGCGCCAGAACGCCAGGAAGAGCGCGGATGACCGAGCTAGGACCGAGCTATAGCTACCATCAGAAGCTTGTCATCGCCCGTCATTCAGGGCTACCTCCAGTCCTCTTAAGATATAACACAAGCCTCCACTATCTAACACTAACCTCCACTAAGTAACACTAACTTCTACTAACTGAACAGTGAACAACAATGTAAAGCCTAACATAAGAGCGCTCTGCCGCTCTTACTGTATTCAAGTTAACGAGAGATACAAGCTGCGAATACACATAGTAAAGTGGAGTACTGAGTCTCCACAGTCCAAAGTCAGTTTCGTAATGAGGTGTGATGTGTTCGCATAAAATACGGCCCGACGGGCAGCTTACAGCCACATGTCAACAGATAGTACGGATACGACACTTTGATTGGCCCGGCCATTCCTCCATGTGAAGTTACTGGCAGAAGCAAAATAGCATTTAATAGGAAGTTAAGACTATAGGACAGTTGCGGAGATTTGGAATATTTATCTCTGGCATGGGGAAAATTAGCACAATTATTTCACGATAAATTGACGACTTTGTATTGAAACGTTCAAGCTCTTTCACTGTGAGTGTGACCTACCTGTGTATGTAAAAGTACAATAAATTACTCGTAAGTCTGCAAGTCTAATTGTTGTACACGACTAATAATCCTTACTGACAGTATTTACGTGGCTGGGTCAGTACATGAGCACCGTTTAGGACAATTTCGATTGCTGTCATGTGTTTATTGTCATCATCGTGTTTCGGACACACAGGAATTTGAAGGTCTTAGATTGTTACTCAGCAGCTGGTGGGACCCTTATTATATCGCAAAAACCCATATTATATCGCAAAATTTCAAATTACGGAATTTACAAGCTTCTTTACAATGCTATAATAATGCATCGTACAATGTATCAACACTAGAAAAAAGAAGGAGTCTCGTGTCAGTCATGTCAGGGGGATCTCAAGCCTCCGCGGTGCATTGTGATCTATAAGTATGAGAAGCCGTTCAGGACCAACAAAAGACCAAGTTCAGGCCCGTAAATCAGCCGAACAATACCAGCTATACTAGTCGTGTACAGAGTTAGTTAAAGTATGGCTTATTCCACGAATCACCCCTTCATATCACTGAACACCTGGCACCCACACATTTCAGGTCTAATAGCGACTGCTAGATGTTAACCAGGTTAGTAATTCTTTGTCACATCACAATTTACTGCCCAAGGCATAAAATGGGGCTTTCAGCACTTGATAATTTAAAGTCTTCCTTACTCGACCAGGTAGTTTACCAGCTTGTGAAAATCACACCACATCTACCTATTTTTTCTCTATCTCTGCCTCTGATACTACCTCTACCAGCTGCCTCTGTCTAATTTGATTTTCATTTAACTTTCTACATTTAGTATATTGGACTGTGCTTAAGTGACCAAGGTCTGCGTCAGACAAGGTCAGATATATTTTGAGTTGCTGCAGGCTGCATCATGAGTACAAATACAAAGAAGTATTAAATTTATTAACTTTCAACACTTCTATTTAAAAAGTAATTCTGCTATGTCAAATATGCTTATGAAGCAGATGTTTATTCGGTGAGATCAGACATTTCGTTATTGGATCCTTGTAATCCTTGTCAGCAAATCCAATTTTAAAATTCTTTTTTAGGCATTATTAAGTTTATGATTTTATTATTCTCCCCGTATCCAGCACGCACAAAGAACAAAAGCCATATAAATTGTAGGGTTCCTGGCACTTAACGTCCACTGTCCAACACCAAGAACAACCTCATGCCCTCTGTTAAATGGCTGGTATTTTGAGAACTGTAACTAACAGGGGATTTAAAACTTTGTAACTGTGAGATAAGGGCTCTGCCGAAGTAAAGCAGCACGTTATAAAAACGCGCGTTCTCAGCACATTCCGAATTCTTCCGCCGCCTGGAGCGCAACACAAAGCGTCAACACCAACAAGAATTCTCAAGGCAGCAAGTTTCTAAAGCATCTCGAGATCTCTATGAAATAATATGTAATATATGTAATAATATGTGCAACTGTTAACACTAGATTATCACTTCTCATTCCACGAGCTATCAATCAGGTTTACCGTGGAATCTGGCAGTTTCCTCACATTGTCGACACAAAACCTCCGTTAAATTAAGTGAAATGTAAAACCTAAGTTTTCTCACATTGTTTAGATAGAGAGCAGATTAATTTGGCAGTATTGAGGTGTTCTTCTGTCACTGAGCAGCTGATGAGAATTCTCTTCAACTTAGAATATTCGGAAGATAATATGGACTAGAAAAGTAAGCTGCTCGCTTATTCTTTACTTGTTTATAACAGGAAAAAGAATTACGGTGACATTACAAAACTAAACCACCTGGCATCATTTGTTTTAACTTTTGATAGACTTACTTTATTAGATGTTCATTGTTCATGTAACTTAGTGAGGTAGTAAAATTTTAACTAATTTGCCAACTTGGTGGCACAACCGGTGTTCTTTAGACTGAGCATTGAGCATTAAGAAGGAATTTTCAACGTAAGGTATCTTCTGTTCAACTTACTGAATACTATTTTACTTTAGATTTGTTTGGAGAGGCGAATTATACACAGATTAGGATCTTGAATTCTTCGAATAAAATATCATCTTTAGAGAGCCTCCTCAAATTATTTTGTACATAGTATAGTTATAATAGTAGTGTTGAAAGTATTAAAACAAGTAATAGTATTAACTAATATTAAAACTGAGTACTATTTACTTATACTTATTGCATGACGAGGGTGGCAAAGCACATACCTAGACCTTAAGTTAAAATATTGTTTGCTTTTGACTTATTTTTAACATTAGTAAGTATTTATCGTCCAATTCATTTCATTGGATTTTAAAAATTGTTGTTACCACGTGCACACAACCAAAATTTGTAAACTTTAGGTTAACGTAATTTAAAGTATGTGCTTGCAGCCTGTGCAGGCTTTAAAGAACAGTGTCATGTTTGCAACAATGTGCATTGTAAGGCAGCCTAGGAACGCAGCAGTTATATAATAGTGTGGTTCACAAAACATTTTTATTCCGAATAATCAGGAATCAATGTTAATTAGTTGCTCTATAGGCCAACTAAGCACCAAAAAAAATGTTACGTTCCAACTCGACCGGAACTGACCCCTCCGGCCACGCCCATTTTTTGACGGTTTCTTATACACATATAATATATAACGTGTATTGTTTAATTTCAGACTCCCCGAGTTTTAAATAAAAACTTACTGATACTCTAGGTATTTGATATCTAGTTCACTAATTAAGCTTGTCAACACACAGCTATAAATTAGTTAGATTTATAAGTTTTAAAGCTGCATAATAAGTAAATAAGTCTATAATTAAGTTTGGGCCTTTATATTATATGGGCTTTAAAGCTGTTCAATAAGTGAGTATAAGTTTATTAAGTTTGAGCATTGATATACAGGAGGTGGGTACCAACTTTCATCGCCTGAAAGTAAATTGACACTCAAGTCAAACTGAACTATATATAGTTTATATAATTAAAATTAAGATTTACAGGTTTGTTGAGGTATTTGTAAGTACAGTTTCACCCCAGATGAACCGGATCCGGCTAACCCTTAGTTTTACATTCTATAAAGATAACCGGACAACTTTCTCGACTTTGTCAACGTCCCAAACTCTGCCTGGCTTTCAACATTCCAACAGTTTCCATGCAACCATGGTTGCAGAAGTGCACCCATGGTTAACATTCAGTCAAAAGAAATTCTATACTTAACCCGAATGAATTAAGATAGACATTATGGAATTTGTTTCAGTTGAATTTAAGGATACCGAACAACAAAACGAAGAACACGACTTGATGACATTTATACCGTTAGGGTTTCAAATATTCGTATTTCTACAGATATTTTAACCGGTCAAAATATGTTCAAATATTGCCCTCCCATCCGACAACTGAACGTGAAACAAGAAAACGGGGCACGGACCCAACTCTGTCTTAAAGAGTAGTCTCAAACACGTGACTTAGTTTTTCGGTGGCCATATTTCTAGTGCCTAATTTCAATGGGGGATCAGTCCGCACAGTACGAAATCTCATGAAAATTATCAACACTCTTGCAACTTAGTAAGTAGCACGCGAAAACAATTATTTGGAAGTTTTCCAAAGATCGTAGATGGAGGGAGTTTTGAGCGAGTGAAATCAGAAATACCAATCTGAGTAATCAGTGAACCCGGTAAGATCCTGTTATATCTGTTATCATTCACCTTGATTACCTTGTAGTTGTATTACCTATTAGTATTACCTACCGTAAGTATGTGACTAACTTACGCCCCAAGTAACGTATACAGTTACAGAGTAATTATTGCCGTTTTCCAGGTCATATTTCTAAAATCCGTTTTGCGACAACGCTTCATTAGCTATACACAAACTGGAGTTTTTCAGAAGCTGTTTGTCTGCACAATGCATAAAATTGGTTAGCTCATGCATAAGAAATTAGTCACTACATATCAACTTTAAGTTCAATAACTCCCCGAAAATCAAAAATACAATATGTTAACACAATTATTGACAAATTTAAAACTCCCAAACGTATCACATGCACCCATAGTCTGAACATGAATATTTTTACCCTCTGAGAGGTTAGACTTTACCTTCGAGTGTTTAGACTTCTTTCGTCCCACTCCCATATGGATATGTGGAGCAAAACTTAGGGCTTTAGACTTCCTACTATTTGTGTAGGTTTGTTAAAGGATTGATTTTATAATATGGTGTTTCATGATGTGTTTGCGAAGGAAATGTGACATGGAAATGATATGATATAGTTTTTTATTCGAAAGTCTTGAAATCTTGAAATGTTGCGGTCTCATGACAAGATTTAAAAATTGACCATTAATTCAGCAGAAAAATTATTTACTGACAAAGACTTTTGTGAAAAAAGGACTATTCATGTAGATTGGAAAGTGTAAACGAAATTTTTTTATATCAAGAATATTCAAACTATAAAAGTATGTAAGAAGAAATAAAATTCGCGTAATTCGCAAACAGAATAGCAATCAAGACGCGAGGCCTTTAAACTGACTTCATCACTTTGGGATCATGACTTATTTAAAATATTCTAGTTCCTTTTTCTCATCAAATCCCTACACTCTGGTCGTTAGGATTGGCTCACACTTAAATAGAAATTACTACTTCCGAAAAGTATACGGTTACAAATTAGGATATTCTACCGGATGTGATCACTAGGGCACTGGGTATTAGTACAGTTGTAGTCACGTATTATAGTATAATACGTGACTAGAACTAGTCACGTATTATACTCTAGTTATAACTGAGTAGACTAGGGTAATGGGTATCTGCAGTACCGGACTAGCAGGGACAAAAGGATTTCGCGATTATTTTGGCCAAAAATCGCGATACTGCGATTTTTAACAGGCTACACATTAAACTATACATAAAATTTGTCGCAAATAATGGGAAAAATCGCGATTTCGTACATGCCGCGATTTCCTTTTGTCCCTGCGGACTAGTACTAATTCTAGTCGCGTATTATACTATAATTTTATAATACGTGACTAGAACTTCTAGTCCGGTACTAGTCCGGTATTAGTCACGTATTATACCCTAGTTATAGAACTTCTAGTCACGTACTGATACCCAGTACCCTAGTTATAACTGAGTAGACTATTATAGACGTGATATCACTTTCAAAGTACCACTTCTGTCTAACGACCAGGAGATGCTTATAGGCACTATTATTGAAATGCTAAAAGTAAAACGATTTCGTATCATGTTTTTTAAATTTAAATTATAGAAACTTGGTATAGAACACGTAGATGCTAAAATAATTTCGTATCCTGTTTTTTAATTTAAATTATAGAAACTTGGTATAGAGCACGTAGAACAAAGTAAAAGCACAGAGAGATGGTTTGAAGCTCACCATACAGAAAATCAACTTAGCCAACAACATCCTCCTCTCATGATTAACTTTAACTCTTACAAAAATCTGATTAACTTGGAGAATTAGGGCCAAATAACGCTGCACCTGCACATCTGCACACGCCGGATCATATAATACTAATACTACTACTATTACAAACAATAGGATGTCGAATCTAGGTTCTAGATTCGACATCCTATTTTTGGAAGTTTGGGGGTTTTCGACCTTCCTTTGTCGTAATCAGTTTGGTAGATCGAGTTAATCTTTAATCGTTTAGCTTCCAAGATTACAGAACCCAATTTTTATTAAGATAAACGCTCAAGCTCATCATTAATATGATTAGTTATGAGGCTGAACTTCAATCTTTTAATTTCCAGGATTTAGGGAACCCGGAATAATAATCGTGCCAGACTAACAGGCGTTAGCTAGACGTATGTGCATTTCATTGAAAATGATACTAGGTAAAGTTAGTGACACTTAGACCGCATGAACATTGCAGTATTAAGGGTTAAACGTTTAAGTTATTTAAAAAATCTTATTTTAAGAATTGGTGAGCTCAGGATAGCAGTCCATCAGTTCCCCCACCTAATCTTAGACCGCAGCCTTGTCAACAAACTCTTATTGATACAAGGATGTACACAGTACAAAGGGCCAAAAGAAAAGAAGAAAAGGCCTACGTCAAAGAAATAAAATATTTAGACAGCTTATATTTACTTATATTGATCCCGCATCTTCGTTATTTCCTAACTTAATTTTGTAGCACAATATTATAATTGTAGGTTAATTACCTAACAAATCGCGCGCCGAGTTGGACTCATCGACGGCGCGGTCTTGGAACAAATGTTCTACGAGTATCACTCGTTAATATGATATTATTATCTATAAATATTTGTAGATTCTATAAATATAAACATCTTCATTATATAATAACTAGAAAACCCGTGGTCACAGCTAATAGTATTCTTTGTTAGTAAGTGTTTATCGCATCAACAAATATCACAACCGAGATACAGCCGATTAAAATGTTGCTCGCAGTAAACACAACTCATTCGTTGTCTGACTGTGGGAACTATTGATATTTAAACACAACGCAATAACAACAAACCGATCGAAATGTCGCTCGCAAATCTTACAAAGATATAATCTTTCGGATTATAGTATAGACTAGGAAAGCCCTGCTTCCTAGACGGCTGACCATTTCTCCTCTTTCGGGCAGATTCGGAGCCAAAACTGCTTAGATTTGGGTTCGAAATTTCCACGAATTCTTAAATTCCGCGAACAGATCAATTAAAGGCAAGATGACCGATCTGTTGTTTACGTTTGGTATGTGTTTTAGCTGGCAGGTAGCAATCATGATGTTACGTTTAAACGATTAGAAAATATCACGCCATGACTGCTCTTTCGAGTATGTCCACTCCTAATGTGGAAACAAAAAACGTGATAATTGTGATTAATAAACTATCTCAGAACCGCGAAATGTCTCGTTTTTTAGCATTCCAAGTATTTGCTGTAAATATTTTACTTTATGTTTATTTAATTATATAAGTGTCCAGAATGAAGATTAGCTGATCCAATTTTTGGCATTATGGAAAACTAATTCGATAAAAAACTCATAACAAATTTTAAAGAAATAAAACGCTTGAAACATGACGATGAAGCGCAGTTTATTTGTACATCGCTCCTAATGTAGATATATCTCCCATGCTACTGAACCCAACTGGGGCGAAATAATATTCCTGGAGTCTTAAAATACCTCAAGCACATTAAAATATACATTAAAATACCTTAAAATACATTAAAATACCTTCCAAATGATAAATGACTGGTATGGGATGTGTGATCAAGTGGACTATGGAACATACTCAAATAATCATCACAGGCAAAGAAACAGGAACTGAGTTGTACACTGGAGTAAATTTATTTTGTTGATTGTAATGTTGTGATATTGCATAATTTATTGTAAATGTAATATATGTTTCAGAAAATTATGTAATGTAACGCGATGGAAGTTCTTTAAGCGGGCAATTCCAGTCCAAACCCTGGATACATGACATAAAAGATTCGTTTTCACTTGTTTGCATGAAAAGAATTAATATCTCCCATGCTACTGAACCCATCTGGGGCGAAGAAATATTCCTGGAGTCTTAAAATACCTCAAGCACCTTAAAATATACCTTAAAATACCTTCCAAATGATAAATGACTGGTATGGGGTGTCAAGTGGACTGTGGAACATACTCAAATAATCATCACAGACAAAGAAACAGGAACTGAGTTGTACACTGGAGAAGAACCAAACATGGTCCAGACAGAGGAACTGATTACCGACCACTGGTTCTAATTAGGTCGTGAAAGCAGCGTATTAACTTATTAATCGTGTGTACGCAACTGGAGGGTAGAGTTCAGTGTGCAACTTTAAAGTTTCAGAGTTTAGTAATCTCGTGCAGGCTTTGCAATTTAGACAGCCGTAAAACTTCAGGATACTCACTAAACTGTTTCATCTTGTGAACGGATAAATTTATTTGTGTAATATTCAATCTGCGGGCTGACCCAATATTCGGTTATAACATCGGTAAGCGCAAAACAAACGGTTATATTTTTAACGGTAATGAACAGCGAAGTGTGGAAAGGTTGTATGTTTGCTAGGTTGTGGTAGATGGTGTTGTCATGGTGTTGCGGTAGATGGTTGTCACATTTGTCGGTTGAAGATTTGTCGCATTTGTAACGGTTTCGTTACGGCGTAGAGGCTATATAATTAGCACAATTCAAATATTTTTAACTTTAAATGGCTCCTTATTGATTTCTGACACGCCTGCTGTCTGATTTGCTGTTAAAGTTTTAAGTATTTAATGCCATACTTAAAAACAGTCGTGAAAATCGTGTCGGGTTAAATGTAGACATGTTGTTGTCGTGGTGTTGTCATGTTGTTGTCATGGTGTTGTCATGGTGTTGTCATGGTGTTGTCAACAACCATGTTCAACGCCATGTTCGCGGACCCCTGTCCAATCGACTAAACCTCTATTAAGGTCCATTTGTGGACTTTAAATATTTTCATCTCATTCAAATAAATGGTCTTTATGACACGAGCTTTCAGTTTCAGTCAGATTCATGTGATCTGGATATTGGTAATAGTATGATGTTTGCTTGGAAATGAGCCCCAAATCCTGATGAAAAATAAATCGATGCTTGTTGCCCACACTACTTTATTAGGATTTAGGATCGAGCTCAAGTTTAATTTAACTTTTAATTATTTCTTTCGCTAAATACTTGTGTTGTTATCCGGACGATCGCTGTATCAAAATATTCTCCACTTCAGATATAGTGTGATGCTGCCAGGTAGTTACTGGAAATTAATTTCAGTGCTTTTATTGATTTTTCTGTTCGTGAACATAGAAGGAAATAAAAGGCGGGAGAAGCCGTCCAGATGGAAAGCAGCAGTGGATAACGATAACGATGGAAGACTTGCAGGTGATTGGTATATTGTGGGTGGAATGCCAAAGCATAATACCCTCGAAATATATTACCCAAATACGTTTAAGTTTACATATTCTCCTCAATATGACGAGTCCTGTAATTGCCAAAGAAGCGTCCCCAGCTACGTCTCGCAGTCACACATGGACGTACAGACCTTAGAACCTCCTGACGTACCCCTTGAGTTATACATAAAATCCTTAAGGAAATACGATGCTCTAGAACTATCCAACAAGGATAAGGCTTCTGTAAAGCCAGAAGATCTTCGTATGAGCTTGATGAAACGTGACGAGCGGGGTGCCCTCATGGTGATCAGCGGTGGTTCTCAACCCATATGCGATGATGAATTTAATGATCGAACCGCCATTTATGTATGTCAATTGCACGGGTTTAAAACTGGTCGTAGAACCTCCATAAGTTTAGAAAGTCGCAAACTTGCTTTTCGGGACATATTGATGGGGAGGACTGAGATTCCATTAGAATTGAAACTTCGCAAGAACGGAATTGTTCACTACGATTCCAGGCGGTTCCACTGTTTCCGTGCATCTAGTCTCATACACCATCCTGGAAAGGCACATGCCCACCTTGACAAAGATTCTGAACATACAAATACCAACCTGGGCGTACAGATGTTAAACGCTACCGACAATATTTCAATTACTGACACATGCTGGATACTGACGGAAACTCATTTGCCCTGTTCCAGAAACCAAGCCGCCGCTGTGTTTTGCCACAACAATGACCCTCCTTTTCTGCAATTCTACAACATCGAAATACACGTTGGATTAACAAAGTTTTACATAACATTCGATGCAAGATACGTCAAGCTCGGAAGGATATACGAATATTTTGAAGATGTTCCTAAGTCAAATGATGTGATGCCAAAGCGTGCTGATTTCAGTGCGACAATGTGCGGAAGGAAGGTTCCCCTGGATCTCGAGACCACACGGGAAATGGGTAAAGGCAGACATCTCGTGTTTTTGGGAAAATTCCTTAAAAAGTGTTTGGAATGTGTTCGGATGAAATTCAAAGATTACATCCTAATAAAGGAAGACAACGCAGATCCCCTTATTTGTAAGTCAAAGGGAGAGAGAAAAGGAGAAAGCAAGAACGATGACAAAAAACCAAAGTCCACGAAGTTTCAATCTAAAAAAGGATCTGGTCAGCAGCAGGGCTGATAATTACGAGCCAAAGATCACGAATGAATGTCAAAAACCCTAAGTACGCATTATTCTGCTCCAAAAATTACGATTTTGTTGCCTAGAAAATGTAATCGGACTTACTGCACTTTATATTTTCTTTTAAACTTTGAACATATCTGCGTATCAATTTTATTTTTGAACACAGCTTGCTGAATACTGAATAGCAAAACTAGTGTGGTTCGACAAAGTTAATCGCACGATCATAAACCGAAATTTACTTGACATTTGTTATTCACACCGCCGCTGGTGTTATTTTGGTCAACGCCGCCGCCGACCACTTGAACCACATCGGACAAGCCTGACGTTGAGTTAGAAAATGAAAAGGTAGCACTGGTTTTAGAATCATAAGAGGAATAGTGATCATGAAAACATGAAAGGAAGTATATCGAGGTGACCTGCTTGTAACTCGACCACCTCATAGCTGCTGGTAAGAGTTCAGAGGTTCCTTTCGATGTTCGGCTTTCGAAATATTCTCTACTTGGAGCGACATTTGTTTCAGTTATTTTCCTATAACCTATCCATTATCTAAAGTTACAAATACACGTGTACTGACTAACCCTCTATTAAGGTCCATTTGTGGACTTTAAATATTTCCATCTCATTCAAATAATTGGTCTTCATTACGCGAGCTTCCATTCATGTCATCTGGATATTGGTAATAGTATGATGTTTGCTTGGAAATGAGCCCCAAATCCTGATGAAAAATAAATCGATGCTTGTTGGCCTCACTACTCTATTAGGATCGAGCTCAAGTTTAATTTAACTTTTAATTATTTCCTTCGCTAAATACTTGTGTTGCACTCCGGACGATCGCTGTATCAAAATGTTCTCCAGTTCAGATAGTTTGATGATGCGAGATAGTTACTGGAAATTAATTTCAGTGCTTTTATTGATTTTTCTGTTCGTGAACATAGAAGGGGATAAAAGGCGGGAGAAGCCGTCAGATGGAAAGAAGCTGTGGATAACGATAACGATGCAGGTTGGTATATTGTGGGTGGAATGGGAAAGTATAATACCCACGAAAAGTATTATCCAAATACGTTTAAGTTTACTTATTCTTCTCAATATGACGAGTCCTGCGATTGCCAAAGAAGCGTCCCCAGCTACGTCTCACAGTCACACGGAGACGTAGAGACCTTAGACCCTCCTGACGTACCCCTTGATTTATACATAAAATCCTTAAGGAAATACGGTGCTCTAGAACTATCTAACGAGGATGCGTCTTCTATAAAGCCAGAAGATCTTCGTATGAGCTTGATGAAACGTGACGAGCGGGGTGCCCTCATGGTGATAAGCAGCGGTTATCAACCCATATGCGATGACGAATTTAATGATCGAACCGCCATTTATGTATGTCAATTGCACGGGTTTAAAACTGGTCGTAGAACCTCCATAAGTTTAGAAAGTCGCAAACTTGCTTTTCGGAACATATTGATAGGGAGGACTGAGAATCCATTAGAATTGAGAATTCGCGAGAACGGAATTGTTCACTACGATTCCAGGCGGTTCCACTGTTTCCGTGCAGCTAGTCTCATACACCATACTGGAAAGGCACATACCCACCTTGGCAAAAATGCTGAACACACAGATACCACCCTGGGCGTACAGATGCTAAACACTACCAACAATATTTCAATTACTGACACATGCTGGAAACTGACGGAAACTCATATACCCTGTTCCAGAAACCAAGCCGCCGCTGTGTTTTGCCACAACAATGACCCTCCTTTTCTGCAATTCTACAACATCGAAATACACGTTGGATTGACAAAATTTTACATAACATTCGATGCAAGATACGTCAAGCTCGGAAGGATATACGAATATTTTGAAGATGTTCCTAAGTCAAATGATGTGATGCCAAAGCGTGCTGATTTCAGTGCGACAATGTGCGGAAGGAAGGTTCCCCTGGATCTCGAGACCACACGGGAAATGGGTAAAGGCAGACATCTCGTGTTTTTGGGAA
Organism: Bolinopsis microptera; assembly: GCF_026151205.1. NCBI lineage: Eukaryota > Metazoa > Ctenophora > Tentaculata > Lobata > Bolinopsidae > Bolinopsis > Bolinopsis microptera. The sequence goes on along the minus strand of NC_087076.1, from coordinate 12,887,125 downwards.
AATTCCTTAAAAAGTGTTTGGAATGTGTTCGGATGAAATTCAAAGATTACGTCCTAATAACGGAGGACAGCGCAGATCGTCTCATTTGTAAGTCAAAGGGAGAGAAAAAAGAAGTGAGCGAGAACGATGACAAAAAACCAAAGTCCACGAAGTTTCAATCTAAAAAAGGATCTGGTCAGCAGCAGGGCTGATACTTACGAGCCAAAGATCACGAATGAATGTCAAAAACCCTAAGTACGCATTATTCTGCTCCAAAAATTACGATTTTGTTGCCTAGAAAATGTAATCGGACTTACTGCACCTTATATTTTCTTTTAAACTTTGAACATATTTGCGTATCAATTTTATTTTTGAACACAGCTTGCTGAATACTGAATAGCAAAACTAGTGTGGTTCGACAAAGTTAATCGCACGATCATAAACCAAAATTTACTTGACATTTGTTATTCACGCCGCCGCTGGTGTTATTTTGGTCAACGCCGCCGACGATCACTTGAACCACATCGGACAAGCCTGAGTGCCTGACGTTGAGTTAGAAAATGAAATGGTAGCACTGGTTGTAGAATCATAAGATAAATAGTGATCATGAAGACATGAAAGGAAGTATATCGAGGTGACCTGCTTGTAACTCGACCACCTCATAGCTGCTGGTAAGAGTTCAGAGGTTCCTTTCGATGTTCAGCTTTCGAAATCGCCTATTTCTACTTGGAGCGACATTTGTTTCAGTAATTTACCTATAACTTCATCCATTATCTAAAATAACATCCATTTGTTGACTTTAAATATTTCCATCTCATTCAAATAAATGGTCTTCATTACGCGAGCTTTCAGTTTCAGTCAGATTCATGTCATTTGGATATTAGTAATGTTATGAATATGATGTTTGCTTGAAAATGAGCCCCAAATCCTGATGAAAAATAAATCGATGCTCGTTGTCCACACTACTCGAGTAGGATTTAGGATCGAGCTCAAGTTTAATTTAACTTTTAATTATTTCCTTCGCTAAATACTTGTGTTGCACTCCGGACGATCGCTGTATCAAAATATTCTCCAGTTCAGATAGTGTGATGCTGCGAGGTACTTACTGGAAATTAATTTCAGTGCTTTTATTGATTTTTCTGTTCGTGAACATAGAAGGAATAAAAGGCGGGAGAAGCCGTCTAGATGGAAAGCAGCAGTGGATAATGATAACGATGGAAGACTTGCAGGTGATTGGTATATTGGGGGTGGTATGTCAATGTATTCTACCCTCAAAAATTATTATCCAAATACGTTTAAGTTTACATATTCTCCTCAATATGACGAGTCCTGCGATTGCCAAAGAAGCGTCCCCAGCTACGTCTCACAGTCACACATGGACGTAGAGACCTTAGAACCTCCTGACGTACCCTATGAGTTATACATAAAATCCTTGAGGAAATACGATGCTCTAGAACTATCCAACAAGGATGCGTCTTCTTTAATTATAAAGCCAGAAGATCTTCGTATGAGCTTGATGAAACGTGACGAGCAGGGTGCCCTCATGGTGATCAGCGGCGGTTATCAACCCATATGCGATGATGAATTTAATGATCGAACCGCCATTTATGTATGTCAATTGCACGGGTTTAAAACTGGTCGTAGAACCTCCATAAGTTTAGAAAGTCGCACACTTGCTTTTCGGGACATATTGATGGGGAGGACTGAGGATCCACTTGAATTGAAACTTCGTGAGAATGGAATTGTTCACTACGATTCCAGGCGGTTCCACTGTTTCCGTGCATCTAGTCTCATACACCATCCTGGAAAGGCACATGCCCACCTTGACAAAGATGCTGAACATACAAATACCACCCTGGGCGTACAGATGCTAAACGCTACCAACAATATTAAAATTGATGACACATGCTGGAAATCGACGGAAACTCATTTTCCCTGTTCCAGAAACCAAGCCGCCGCTGTGTTTTGCCACAACAATGACCCTCCTTTTCTGCAATTCTACAACATCGAAATACACGTTGGATTAACAAAGTTTTACATAACATTCGATGCAAGATACGTCAAGCTCGGAAGGATATACGAATATTTTGAAGATGTTCCTAAGTCAAATGATGTGATGCCAAAGCGTGCTGATTTCAGTGCAACAATGTGCGGAAGAAAGGTTCCCCTGGATCTCGAGACCACACGGGAAATGGGTAAAGGCAGACATCTCGTGTTTTTGGGAAAATTCCTTAAAAAGTGTTTGGAATGTGTTCGGGTGAAATTCAAAGATTACGTCCTAATACATGAAGACAACGCAGATCCTCTTATTTGTAAGTCAAAGGGAGAGAGAAAAGAAGAAAGCAAGAACGACGACAAAAAACCAAAGTCCACGAAGTTTCAATCTAAAAAAGGATCTGGTCAGCAGCAGGGCTGATACTTAATATGAGCCAAAGATCACGAATAAATGTCAAAAACCTAAGTACGCATTTTTCTGCTCCAAAAATTACTATTTTGTTGCCTATAAAATGTAATCGGACTTACTGCACCTTTTATTTTCTTTTAAACTTTGAACATATTTGCGTATCAATTTTATTTTTGAACACAGTTTACTGAATAGCAAAACTGAGGTGGTTCGACAAAGTTAATTGCACGATAAACCGAAATTTACTTGACATTTATTTCATACCGCCGCCGCTGGTGTTATTTTGGTCAACACCGCCGCCGATCACTGATCGGAGAAGCCTGACGTTGAGTTAAAAAATGAAATGGTAGCAATGGTTGTAGAATCATAAGATGAATAGTGATCATGAAGACATGAAAGGAAGTATATCGAGGTGACCTGCTTGTGACTCGACTGTTTTCGGCTTTTTACATCCATCCACAAGGAATTATCACCCCAATAAAGTAATATATTTGTAGTGTTGTAACCAGGTTTAAACCTAGCCAAAAAATAGTAGAGTCACAAGCGAGTCAAAAATACTTCTTTTCATATCTTCATGATAACTAAAATATACTAATATGACAATATCTAATCTACAGATCATTAAACTACTTGAAATTATTGAAACTGTAAGTCTTACCTCTTCCGAGTCGTCAGATCTATGCTTCTTCCTTCCGAATTTCTTCTTTTTCTTCTTCTTGTTTATCAGTTCTATTTGTTCAGGTTTATTGGTGTCTGTGTCGAGTGTTGATCTCCGAGGATTCGAGTTGTTGGGGTCCCGTACTACGTACATACCAGAGACCACTCGGGGGGACTTTCAACACTATGCGAGAAGGTGTATAAGATTATGTGAAACAAGTGAGGCTCAAAATAGCTCAAATCGGGGATTATTTCATGAGGGCATAGTCCAAGTACTAAAGAACTGAAGTAATTCAAACTCTATCAAATAATATTAATAATATGCAAAGTGCAAATTCTCGATAAATAGTATGCTCTATAATGTATGGCTAATGACCCAATAAGTTTACTCAATAAGTCCGATAAAACGTATACAAATTCAAATTTTTAAAAGTTTTCGGTATATTTACTACGAATCCAGTATATCAGAAACAACCATAATTACAATACGGTTACAACATAATGAGAAACAACTAAAATAAATACTAATATTTTACAGTACTAAGAAATAGGAATATGAACGACTTTCAGTTGCCTGTACTAGTACTACGTGACACGTTTAGCCATAATACAAGTACCTGGAGGGGGCCTTTATAAAACATATAAGTGGTACGAAAAGTTTGTTTTAGCAGGAGCTTTCAAAATACTTGTGTAAATCGTATTATGTACATTAATGCAATGCACATAATATCCTCGTAAGCCCAGGTGCAAATTCTAAGGTTTCTAAGGTTTCTAAGGAGAAACTGAACAATTGCTCCCAGGTCTTGCAGTTGCACTGACAATCACCTAAGTTATAGTCCTTAGTCTTAATTTATTGAAGAAATATGAGTAATTAGAAGACATAATTATATTTATCCACCCAACAGAAAAATCCAGGTTTTCTGTAGAACCCAGTTGCAATCAGGGCGTGTTGACAAACTGCAATAAAACTGCAAACTTTTAACAAATCCAAATTACCCGGTAGTTAGCTAGTCCGAGATTTAGTATTCAATTTTAAAACGATCTCCTCAATAAATGTGAAATTGGTAATTTAATCTGGATTAAAATAATCCTGAGTTAGATGTTTCACTGTTTATGATAAATTTGTTTATGACAAAACAGGACATGGGTTTGAGCCGTTCGACAAACCAACATCCTGATTTTTGTTGGTGACTTGATCGAATTTCATTGAGTATGCATATTCCATAGTATCGTTATATCATTATCAGCTCACCATCGGAAGTTCAGCTGAAATTTTTTTAAAAGCACGCTCCAATTTACGTATGCAGTTTGAGTTAGGAACTAGAGCTCAAAACCAAAGAGTCGTCGTTATGTTTATAATTGAAAAGCTATTTTTCAGCAAAATTTAACATCGAGTCAGATGAAGGATCTTGCCTTACAGGGATGCCACAATTTATTTATTTATTTGTAAAATAATGAATAAAAACGTGATTATTATATGCTAAGTCCATGTGGAGTATGTGTACCAGTAGGCTTTGCAGCCAAGGTGCTTTATCAAATGAGCTTTCTTCCGAATTGAAAAGACAGTGAGGACTAATCACCGAAAATAGGATATGGGCTTTAAGAATGTGATCTGTGCATCATTACAATCTATTTGATTGAATTTCCACAAATAAACTGAATATGCTATTTATGTTTATCCATCTGGGGAAGGGCACCCCACGATCGGGCTGATATCTGAAATTAATAGAGCAGCTTGCGCAGGCACTCGACAGGCACACGCCGAGCGTGTGTCAAAGCATGCTGTTAGGATGACTAAAGACCATTACTATGATCCGCTTGAAACTTGTAACTTCAAAGTTGAGTCCGGTCATGTCGAGTAAGCATTAGATTCACTTGTCTCACGTCCGGTCAAAAGGAGGGACCATGTGTGGAGCAAGAGACAGGTCAGAAAATGTCTGGCAAAGATTTACACAATATATATCCTAAGAATAAAATGTGACAAGATTAATGATGGGGAGGGAACACAACAAGTATTTGTAGCACTGGAATATGTCCTGAATTCTTGACTGAACGTAAAACTAAAACTTGCAATTTATTGTTAAACAATAATGTAACAGTAATACAAATAATTCAAAATATTACCATGTCAACACCTTTCATTTTTCGTTATGGATATCAAATAGCTCCTACTTGTTTACAGGAGATGTTCATCACGCAAAAGGGAGGGATTAGTAACTATGGTAACAGCAAAGCCATTCAGATGCTCACTTTCAATGTGGATCTTTGCGAGCAAGATTGATTTTTCTGAAGTCTGACAAAATTTATAATTATATCAACAGAACGATTGATTTTGTAGGTTAAATTTTTTTTTTTTTAATTTTTATTAAATACTTTTCAAACTTTACAGAGTACAGCAATTACAACGTATGAAATAAACTCGAATAAATTATTGCCCCCGTCTGTAAAATCTGACGGGAGACCAAACACGGTACTGCACAGTAAAACGTGCCCGCAATTATATGGCCCCGATATGATTTTTAAAAGTGTGAAACAAAATTGTGATAAAATAAATGTGTGGTGAAGAATGTGAAACAGTTCAAATTTCTTCAGACGAGGCTGATACACTGTTCTTATCAGAGCTGACAATCTTATTGTTCCTTATGAAATGAACTCTGTTAGGCTCTGCTTTCCTCTTCTCTTTCAATTCCTCCCAGAGCTTCTTGTAAGCTCTCCTTTCTTCCACTGATCTGTCTGGGCAAATGTAGATACTTTTATAGCCCTCTTTTGTGCGTAGTAGTTTCGCTTTTCGCAGCACCTGAGTAACCATATCAGAGCTATTTAGAGATAGTTTAGTTGGTCGTATTAATGTGCCGGCTCTCTTCAAACCAACTCTACAACAGTCACGAAATGAAGGTTTCTCGTTTATCTCACCAAGAACTTCAGCAACTTTTTTTTTCTAACTTCTCGCCGTCGGATTCATTTATTCCGTAGATTAAGACGTTTCTGCTTCTTTCATCCTTTTCAGCTATTGTCTTAACTGCAGTACAGATCTTCTTTGGCGTAAGAGCAGCTGCACAAGTCTTCTTCAGGGCAGAAGAATATGATTTCATCTCTGTCTGCACAGTTGTTTGGACAGACTTGAGTTCTTCGTCCTTCTTTCCAATGAGCTGCTTCTGCAAATCAATGACAGTTTTCTGCTCCGCGATTAATGAAATGTTCTGTTTATCTACTCTCTCCGCAGCCATTTGGAAATGAGGAGCTGCATAACGATTCAAAATGAAGCAAACAGTTTGCAGCCAATCACACAGTTTTTCTTTCGAAACTGATCGCTTGTTCAGGTTTTTCAATACTAGATCTCCGTATTCCTTAACATCCAGTTCATGACACATTTCATTAAAAACACTGTTTGTAGCTCTCGCTACCTGATCTGCATGTCTGGCACTAAACAGATCATCATTATCGGGGTCATCGACCAAATGCTTCGTATGTTCATGGTATGAGTACTGCATCGTGTATATTCCACTGTACAGTTCTTGTATACCAAAATTTATTTATCATCTGAGCTACCTACTGCATATTCAACATTTCCAAGCGACAGCAGCAAAGTGCAAGTTGTACTCCAAAAATAAAACTATAATTAACAAAGATCACTATTCAAGACGCTCAAATGAAGACGCCCAAACATTTTTATGATTTTTCACGACGAGAGCATAAAACCCATTATTATTTATTATTACATTCCATTTATTTCTACCGAAGTCTCCACGTCCTCAGGGATAGGGCCCATGAAATATGGGAATGTCAGTATTGTATTGCAAGGGAGTACCGACTCGCTGTACCTTGGTATCGACGTATTACCAGTAATATCTGGGAGTGACCGTAATTTTCCATTAATGTGCCACTACTCCCTGGCAAAGTATCGACAGTAAACAAATATCATATTATTTTCAAATGTGACTTATCCCTGAACGACATTATAAAGATCCTGCATAATTCAGAAAAGATGAAATTGTCAGTAAAATCAGAAAGCTAAGTAAAGGAAAGGTATAGAAAACTGTTTTTTCGAGAATTTTACAATAACTTGCTGCAATTAAGATATGATTATGACACCACTTATAGACTCTCCAGACAGAAAGACGGATTTACTAAAGGTTACTAGCATGTGTCATGCTAGAGCCCGTACAGGACGATATTTTAGCACGTTATCTCTTTCACAATGCGATAGCCACCCTCGTATAGAAATAGCTAAATAGCGAAGGTTCTACTCTACGAATCAAAAACATTAATAGAAAGTTTGGACAAACACATTTGTGCCAGGTGCTGTGTATGGAAGGACAACGTTAGCATTGTATCGTTTATTTGTAGCCTACCAAGATTATCGAGGATACAAAGCAGAGGATTCAAAATGGCATCTGAAATCCTGAGCTAAGCTAGCCAATGATCTAGTCTTATAGGACCCTGTGCATGGTAAAGCACAATGACCCAGACTGAGCTATACTTGTCTATGTTACTGAAGGAATTGGGGACAAATTCTATAAAAGAGGAACTGAGCCCTGATGCAGAACGGGGATCTATGAACTTATGAAGAGGGAAATCTGGCGTAGATCGGACTCAGTAGTAGTAATAGACTATAAGACTATGTCTAAGTATCGCAAATAAACCTGACTCTTTCCGGAATAACATAATAATTCTGCATAACTCAGTAGAGAGGAAATATTCAGTAACTTCAAAGAGAAAATTAATTTTCCACGATAAATTATATCTTATTAGACCATTATTATAGTTGAGTAGAGGCATCATATAAGTGTAGTGGGTGCGGAATCGCACTATTGACCTAATATCGCATTTTTTGCACCATCTATCGTTAATCGTTATTAGTTCTATCAGATATGTGAACTTCAAGTACTTATAGGCTGCAAAAAGATGAATTGAAGTTCAATAAAAAACAGGGAATGTTTCATTTCCAAGGCTCTCCAGGGCAAATTTACAGCGACAAAACTTAAATGTTTGTCTATTTGAAGGGTTATTAATGCTTTAATGTTGAACTGCAATTTCGGGTGACCGGGTACAGGTAATGAGTCTCACAGGGCTAGTAACTTAGAGTTGGAAACGATTGTTGCCACGATCGAAGTAGCTATATTTGAAACTTAAGCTGTGCTGAAAGCTAATATCTCTATTCTCTGTTCGTGGTGTCGGTAAATAGAAGGAGTTGTTAATTACACTAACGATTGAAGACGAAGACAGCGTAATCATTGTCAAATTTGAAATCTTTATTATTTCACAATGTCAATCATAAATACAAATATACTGAACTAGTTTAGAAATTATCCTTGGTAGCAAAAGATCAGGTATGAAATTTTTCGAAAGGAAGCTAGATCAAGTTATTTGGACTAAAAATGTGGCAAATGGTTTGATTTGAAACTTTTACAAAATAGCAAATTCTGTATTGCAGCTTGAGCAGATTTAATATATGTAATTATAAACATATTTAATACTTTATGTTCATGTACGATTTATGCCAACCACAAATCCAATCATGTTGGACTGTTAGATTTTTCAGCTTAACAAGCTCTTCTTAAAACATTTTCTGTAAAGCTACAGTTTATTGATGTTCAACGGACATCAATAAACTGTAGGAACATAAATTCATCAAGCGTAACTTCTTAAACATGTTATAAAGAAACAACATACTCAAACAGTATGCTGCACCCATAGGAGCGGCCTATATCAATTTACAGTTTACACTGGTATTACTTCAGAATTCTTCTCGAGAGTCCCCGGCAATTGAAACTGATTTGAATTGATGCATGTTTGAACACTGATTCCAGATCACCCCACACACCCCACATCAGATAGGGATAAGCTCCCCTGCGATTTATTCGACGAGTAAACGGCGAACAACTGTATTGCATGACATGGCTATTTAAGGAAATATGTCGAATTTCTCGTTAGGGTTTTAGTAAATGCTTCAGTTAGGCACGGTTACTTAGTTAGGGATTCGGTCAAAGTAGAGGGTTATGACATGTCCGTCAGAGCCATCTAAAGAATACTTTAAACTTAGTCATGGACACTTAGTCATGGACACTTAGTCACGGACACTTAGTCACGGACACTTAGTCACGGACACTTAATCACGGACACTTAGTCACGGACACTTAGTCACGGACACTTAGTCACGGACACTTAGTCACGGACACTTAGTCACGGACACTTAGTCACGGACACTTTGTCACGGACACTTTGTCACGGACACTTTGTCACGGACACTTTGTCACGGACACTTTGTCACGGATGCACTTTGTCACGAACACTTAGTCACGGACACTTTGTCACGGACACTTAGTCACGGACTCACGTAATAGTCATGCGTAGAGTGATTTATCTGTATCGTCATACGTTAATATGTGTCTCAGACAATTCTACGGATCGGCAGGATTCTAGGATTCTTAAACAGTCACGTCCTGTTCGTGAATGTAACGCGGTAAGACAATTTAATTGATTGATCCCTGTTCTGTTGTAAAAAATAAGTGTATGGGGCTACACCAATTAGTCAAAGGATAAGGTATAATTAAATAGTTATCTGTGTGTGAAAAAAAGGTATTTCTTATTTCGACTGCAGAAATTAAGTTTATATCAAGAAAGCTGGGTACGACTACAAACACTGGAAAGGAAATGTCTGATGATCTGCAGAAAACTATACGAATTAAGATGTTATCACATAGCACAATCGATGTATTATATATGAACACTATACAGAAAATTAAATTAAATAAATACCACAGATTTATGAAAATAACATCCATACTTGCCACAGACATATCCATTACGATTTACGGGTTTATGTGGATTTTTTTTAAATTTCAAATTAGCGAGTTTAGATTAGAAATACCACACCGAAATCAGTATACTGTATAAGTATTCGTGCAAAGTGCTTAGTTGTAAAATAAGTACTATACCTCTTAAACGTTTTAACTCGTTTTTGACTAATCGTGATTGCTCGAACTGCCAAATAAAATGGTATTTGGGACTTGGACAATTCACATCCTACTTATAATTATATTGAAGACATATGGTACCTAATGACCAGTGACCATAGCCTTAATTTAATAACGGTCCCCATAAACTCAATAAACATTGACAACAACAACAAAAAACCAACAAGCTTTTAAAAATTAAGGAATTTTGTCGCGACCACAACTAAACATAAGTCGATGAAAACTTTATAAAAAGCCTTGTAGATTTCGTAGAGCGTCATGAGATTTGGTAGGTGGCGTCTTGAGATTTGGTAGGTGGCGTAATATGGTACCAACTGGCAGTGGAGGGAGTAGAAACGTTGCTATCAACTATCTTAACTCTAAATCTAACACTCAGCAGTACCTAGCTCCGGGGGATTTATTATAGTCATGCATCTGGCCTTCCGAGCGAGTGTATATGATTAGGTTTTTAAGTGCGAAGCAAGCAATCAGGTGCATTCAGCAAAACTTGATATGCATTTGGATGTACTAAAGTTATTTATAAAGAAAAAATGATACCGTAAATAATCATTATTCGAACCACAACAAAATATCGGCGTCCAAAGGAGGGGAGTAAGAGAAAGCCTTAAAGATCGAATAAATATGTTTGTTGTTGCAGGGAAATCACAAAAGTATTTATCCATTTCGAAGAATGTACACGTATATACCATATAATATATCTGAGTTAGGTACATGATACCCTTCATGATAATTGTGGATGTGTAATTTATGTAGTTATTCGGCCGATCCTGGACCCTCTTTATAAGCGATTTTCGTCAAACAAACCAAGTCGAATAAAAACAACAACATACATGCAGCTCTAATATAATATAATCAATTAATCGGTACTGTAATTAAAAGGGTTCCACTATATCCCAAGAGCGAAGAGGTAAAGTAATGCATTACTTACCCCACTGTGTATTGGAGCTGCAATCAGTGTGGTGAGTGTTGACAACATGCTAATTTAAATTACTTATTCAGTATGCATGTCTAGTGTTTACCCTGTGGACGCTATTGGCTATACTGCAGAGATTACTAATAAATTCTTCTTGAACAATTAGGGCAATGTCTGCTCGGGTAGTTGAAATGGTGTTTAAAATCGGAGAAAGCCTGAGACTTCTTAATTGGGCACCCAGAGGTACCAGAAATATAAGTCCAGAATCAGAATATAAATAATAGAATATAAATGATAGTACCATGTACGTTTAGTTGAAATGTTTTAAATCGGGTTGGTCGGTGAAAGCTTGAGAAATATTAATTGGGCACCCAGAGGTACCAGGAATATAAGTCACTGAATATTTGTTTAATCTAGATTACCAGCAGCAAACTTGCCACATAAGTCCAGAATCATAATATAAATAATAGAATATAAATAATAGTACGTTTAGTTGAAATATTTAAAATCGGGTTGGTCGGTGAAAGCTTGAGAAATATTAATTGGGCACCCAGAGGTACCAGAATATAAGTCACTGTCAGTCTTAAGGGAATATTTGTTTAATCTAGCTATTACTATGAGCAAACTTGCCACATAAGTCCAGAATCAGAATATATAGTACCATGTACGTTAAGGCAAGGTGCTAGGATATGGGACACTCTCAAGCACCGCCCCTATCACGATTAAGCTAGAGGATTCAACAGGGAGTATTACGCTGCTGGTAGTTTTTACTTTTATACTTTTTTACGTTTTTCTTTTTACTTTATCGATGCAGTAAAATCAAATACCACGATTTAAGTGAACTCCTATTTTATCAGGCCTAAATTCTCTCCACTTGATATACGAGCTTGATGATATAATTGCAAGATTCCCAACTCCCTGTTTTAAATGTATTTGCTTCTGAGGAGTCGGGCTTCAACTGATATCTACTTTTTAAAAGCACAGAGTCAAACTGACTATAAGGACTACTATAACATTTTAATTATTTTTATAACATTTTAATTATTATATTTATAATATTCATATTGATAACACTACATTACACTAAATCAGACTAATTTTACTAACGGATTGATGTAAGACTAACACATCGCTATAACAGCATCATCGTAATCATTACTAGAACACCGGGTGTTGCCAACTTTTCATGATAAATGTGTGCCTAATGAAGAAAATAATCACAGGCTCACTATTATAAATTATACACGGCTCACTTTGAGTGTTAAATGGGTTTGTGGAAACACATCAAATATTTTTTAACAATAAACCGTCAACAATGATAACTGTAAGGAAGACTTTGAGTTTGTCGATGACATTAATTCCCATTCTGAAGGACAACTTCAGGGACTCCAATCGAATACTTTTTGTTGAATAAGTTTAGAATATTATTTCTTAAATAAGATGGCTACGTATCTGGAAGGCAGGTGCTAACAACATGCACCAGTGGACAGTTTGGCAGTTTGTTAGTGGTCAAGGCTCCTACTTCCTAGTAGGCTTCTATTCTGAACTGTTCTATTTTCATGGTGGAGAGGGAATATCGTCATGGTTTTTTTAAAGGGCGAATGTTAAAAAAGTTTCGAGATAATCGCCCTTAAAGCAGCCCATATAAATATTAAAGTTAAACAGTTAAAATGCCATGTATTCACTGAGCTAACGATATTCTAAGATTTTTACATCGAACACAAAAAAAATGCTGCTTTACACCCTTTGAATAACAAGTCCAATAATTTGAATTAAAAGCTCAAATCAAAATGCAGGTGCGCTACTTACACCAAAAACTTAACGTATAAAAAGTTAACGAATAAAATTAAATAAAAACCAGCTTGAATTGAAAAAGAAAACTGTTCTGCATATTTCAATCATCGATACAAATCTTATTAGAAATTATTCCCGGTCTCCCAAACACAATTAGCTGTCCAAAATGGCGACAGCCGAAAAGTTAATATTTCTTAGTCTCACCGACACGAAACGCACTAAAAGGTTTAATATAAAAATACTGCAACCTTACAAGTCATTAAATTCATTAAATTCACCATAAAACAATCCAATTAATTTGTCTGTAGAATTGTGTAGTTTCGTATTTTAGTCACGTGGTAAACTGCACTCCTCAACCAATGAGAAATAAGATTTTGGCATGTGACCAGATGCTTTAAGGGCGATCTTTTGTCACCTATTATGCAAATACGTGACAGGTTGCACTATAATAGGTTTGCAACGTTAACTAGCGTTCCTTTTTAAACATGATACGAAGTCTTCGTATGTGATGAAAATCAAATTCTTTGATTTATTAAATTCTTTGCCAAAATATAAGTTCTCTGTAACTAAACCTGTTCGTGATGTAAAACACAGAGGCATTCACATATGGGGGAAATAATATTCCTTAATTTATAAGTTCCAGTAACATAATATAATATGTTTCTCATAAAAGTGGTCCGTTTTTAATATTTATATTTATATCAAAAACGGACTTCGGTTATAACGAAAGTTCGTGGTTGGTTGAATGAGCAGTTACGTAAATTGAGCACTCGAACAGTCGGAACCGTTTCTGGCGTAGAAAGCTCTCTGAACATACTCTCGGTGTATGCTGTTGATGTTTCTCCAGCTGTTGATTCTACTCCACCTGGGTGATGTTTTATGTTAGAGAGGAAGTTCATGGAGTTTTATTCCAAAACTCCATGTTTTGGAATAAAACCGCTTGTTTTGCCAGCTTTATGTTTTAAAGCCCTACCGATCACCAAGCAGGATGAAATTGGAAAATATTAGCACTGGAGAAGCTGACATATTCAAAATGTTCATAGCATCAAAGTTTCCTCCGGATATACTGCTTCCAATACCTTGATGGCGACTTCACTGATTCAGATTGGTCACTAGTCAAAATTTCAGTCAAAACCGCGAAATTTCGGTCAAGGGAACGGCAGGAAAGCTCCTTCAAACATTTTTTCAAAATCTCTTTTTATATTCTGATGATTTTCCGTTTATCAAAGCTTTCTTTGGGAATAGAACTTTGAATACCTCAATCGTGTCTTGTGCCATTACTGAGAAGTAAATAAAACATCTATGGACCTTCATGTTGAATCCGGATATATATTATCGAGTCTACGAGTTCAACCGCAATCCGCATTAATAACAAAATTCCGCTATAGTTCGTTAAAGATGCAGTAGCTGTATAATGTATATAAGATATCCTTTAAAATATGATGTAAGCCGTGGAATATCCGACAGAATGTTTTGTTACCAGAGGACATATGAGGTTCGATCAGATCGTCGTTAACAGCAGAAATCGTACTAAATTTCTGAAGAAGAAATATTTTCAATAGTTACTCTACCTGTACTGAGACTCCTCAGGGAAGTCAATGTAACGGAAGGCGTTGTCGTTTCCGTCATGATAGCTGACGAAGATACCTTCCGACCAACTATTATCTGTGTTATATTCATTGTCTATGAATCCTTTGTGGATTAAGATCCCAACTTTTAAGATTTTGTTTATTCGCTTCAGAAGTTTGTCGTGGTTGATTTTACCGGAGAGGTGGTTTTCAGATGTCAGTAATTCACGGACCTGATATTAAATAAACGGTTCTTATTAATTATAATATAAAATAATCAGTGTTTAATATATTGAGTTAAATCTGGGCTTCAAAATACAACAACCTTGAACCTCGAGGAGTCGATCGCAATTTTTTCAATTAAAACAAACTTAGAACATTACATATCAAGAAGGTAGATACTAATCTAAACGCCACCTCTTTTGGGAGCAGATCATCATAAACGCCCTTAATCTCTGGAAGGAACCATGATTCACCCCGACTGAAATCTAGTAAAACTTCAAGGACTGGCTTCTCAGTCACCACCAGATCACCTCCGTCATCTTCCTTGGTGTAGCGGGTAATAATCGGCAATACAGCGTGGTTAGGTCCAAACTTTTCAAACTGCCCACGACCACTCAAACCTGGCACAAACTGTATTCTCATTCGGAAAATAATTATTCTTTATTTTCATGCAGAAAATAACTCAAATTGGTCTACAATTTCCCAAAAATCCTGAAAGTATGTTAAAAACCCCTTAGCCCCTAAGACTCTAAGAAAGTCGTTAAAGCAAAGTCATCTACCAGTTCGTCCGCAAGGAATGAGAGGTAGCTGGTTCCTGATCTCGTAACGTCCCTCATAACTCCTCCTCTCATCCCCCTCCACGTTTCTGTGCCACTTGATGTCCGACAGCTTCCGTTCACTGGGCACACTGGGATCAGTGTGCTCTAACGGCTCGTAACTCAGGAGAAGTTTCCTCCAGTCCCAGTGCTCTTCCCTTACCATTGATCTTCTGACATTCTGAGGGTGGAAATTGATTATACTCTGCTAAGATAAAGAGTTAAAGTTTTTAAACCTCTAATTATTTAAAAAATATTTAAAATATATTTTGTCTTAACAAACGGGATCAATACAAATTTTGCCCAAGAAACAGAACAAAGAGTTAAGACTGACAGATACCATTTCGAGGTGTTGATCAAACTAAATACATAGTCACCTTTTCACCAGGGTATTTCAATTTTCGAGATTTTTTGCCCATCTTTGTCAATCTGCAGACATGATGCTGAGCAGACTTGCAACTTATATTAGAGCTCCTTCTTTTGTCTGCTGATTCAGTGAAGTCGGTGGGGACGTCTTCCGTGATAACACTCATATTCTGATCAGTAGATTCACTGTCCAAACCATAGCCACTGTAAGTTGGGAGCTCGGAAACGCTCGTGGTGTCTTGGAGTTGGAAAACTGAATCAGGGTATTCATACTGGGGCTGGGCGATATCGATGACTTTTTGCATCTTGGTCTCGAAATCTTCAAGACGCCTATCAATATGTTCCACATCACCCGATAGTTTCGATATTTCAGTCTTCAACCGTTCATGCTTTGATGGGTCCTGGCGGGATAGGAATTAAGTTCAGCTTGATTTTTACTGATATGAAGGACTTATTTTTATTTATTGGTGAATAATGACCAAAACGAATATCGCTTTCATAATTCAGATAACGAAACTGATAAAATTAGACTAAACAGCATTTACAATTAACATCATCTCTTGTATTTAAAACTCTCGTGTATTGACAGACATTTATTACAAATAAATAGAAATGCATGTCATAACGTTGGTATGTCACCGAAAACTTCTATTGAGTGACTCACCTTCATTTTTTCGAGGTAGTTCCGACGGCACTCAATTTCAAGGAGTGTGATTGTCAGCCGTTGATGAACATCGTTTGCTGGGATCTTCTCAGTAGCGTTTGATCGACAACAGCTGTTAAATCTACCAAACGTGAAGCGGCAAACTAGCTTTACAAACCTGAGGGCAATCACCTTGTTTAATTCCTTCTTTTATATTACAGGCAAAATCAAGTTTCATGGTTAATTCTAGGCCAGGACCTCCGTCCAATCTGTAACTGGTCAAAACGACCAAAGTAAAATCTAAGCCGTTCGGACCTGGTTTACCAGTTTAATGTGATCCAATTTCACATGGAAGGAACGGGCAGAGGTGACCTGCTCCGGTACTCGATCATAAGGTTGTTGTCTTAATGTTGCCTTAATGTTGTCTTAATGTTGTCTTATCGTTTGTTGTCTTATTGGTGTTTGTTGCGTTAATGTTGTCTTAATGTTGTCTTGTTGTTGCATCGGTGTTCGTTCTAGTGGCCCTGAGATCAAAACGACAAACCTCCAGCAGTGAAGTATCGTACTGAGAGGAACAGGCAGAGGTGACCTGCTCCGGTACTCGATCATAAGGTCAAACTTCTGACGCTTCCAGTGAGACTTGTAGTCCTCTTGTATGTTCTCGTAGGTGCTAGTGAAAACTGATAACGTGGAGCGAGTATTAGGTTCGTTATCGAATATCAAACAGCTACTCTTGATTGATATCACATTATTGAACCTGCTTGGCAAGGATACATGAAATTAGGAGATACAAATTACGACTTATTCGATGTTTACGAAAATAAGAACTGTCAACTGACCAGCGACCATCAGGTTGAGCATGAGAACTGCAGCCAACATCATGTAGGCAGCGAGGAGGGTTTTAACGATGTAAACGTTGTACATACAAATTTTGTTGTCTTTCTTAAAGCAGTCGTAAGGGCCATTTTCACAATAGGTTTCATTGAACTGCAATGTACAATAGGCTTTGTTCATGACTTTGATCAATGTCGTATCACCTATCTCTCCAAACATGTTTTGATAGGGCCTCCAAAAGATGTCAAACACCTGAAACGATTTTGTATTAGTAATTAGTAAGACATGCAAGTGATAGTTCTCGTTAAGTCTTTTTTAAATGATGACCTGGGAAATTAAAAGCCATTTTCAAGTCTTTTTCACGGCCGTAGCTTTCTATATCACATAAGGGGACTCCAGCTAACTCGATCCTAACTTATTGAACCCGACCTTGGAATGGGGGGGTCTAAGTTTCAACCTTAGAAGATCCAGCATACGCAACTTTAGGGGATCTGCAGCACTAGGGATACCCAATCCTAATGATCATGAATTCTCAAATCAAACTTAGGAAAATCTAGCAAGCTAAAGATTGTATTTGTAATGATATCGCTAATGCCATAAAATAAAATATTTTTACATTTAATAATAATAAAATAAAAGTTAATAATAAAACAAAATTTGTAAAATATTTTTACATTAACTTTGACTCACGATGTCGGATGTAAAACTCTTGAACTTATGAGGGTATATGATGGATGTAGTACTAACACCATAACCTATCACGAATATGGTTATAAGGAAAATGAAGAATTTAAGATCTTTCAACATCTTCGTTATCATCATCACCTGTAATAAATCAAGTTACTATTTAGCGTGATCTCTATGACACGTGCAATGAAAAACTATGCATATTATCGTAGTGAACATTTGTGATCGAGCATGGAAATAAATATCATTAGTAATTAAATAATTTGTACAATTATATTTTTAAATGAATAATCTATCTAACCTTGGGGCCGATCTGTTCGCTCTTTTCTAAAGCCTGACACAGTTTCAGACAAAAGAGAATAAACGCAAATGCAAACAAAAGTCTAAACA
The DNA here is from genome assembly GCF_026151205.1 of Bolinopsis microptera. Lineage (NCBI taxonomy): Eukaryota > Metazoa > Ctenophora > Tentaculata > Lobata > Bolinopsidae > Bolinopsis > Bolinopsis microptera. The sequence continues at coordinate 12,869,095 of NC_087076.1, read as the reverse complement.
TATTCTCTCCGACCGTCATATCAGTATTGTCCTCATCGTCCCCTTTTCTAGCCATCAATTTGAAAGCGAGCGCCAGCATGATAGTCCCTATACAGAGAGCATCACAGATGTTGTAGAAACTAGAAAAATACATCTTTAACTTCCCGATAAAGGTAGTAGGATAGGAGAAGTGTATCTGTCGTATCTCCAGAGGAATCAAACAAAACACCCACGTGTACGTGATCTGCTCGGAGAAGGTCAGCTTACACCCGAACATCTGACGAAAATGGTTTTTCTTAGAGCATGACTTGTTTTGATCCGTCAAAAGTAGAGCGCAAACATAGGAAAACAGGAAGCCGGCGTAGGTGATGGTATAAATCCAGAACTTCACGACAGGTGCCTTGTAGAAGTACCTACACTTGGTCAGTCGGTCCAGCTTCTCGTTTTTCTCCGTTGTAGGGTCAGGATTGTGACTATGATCCCCTCGCTCTATAAAATTCTGAAGTCTGTTTCTACTTTTCTGCCCGTCATTCCTGATATTTTTCGTTTTCCACTTGTCAAACGGGGTAACATTTCGGAAGGAAGCGAGAAGAGGGCAGGGCAGTGATATTATGGTTCTGAATGTAGATATGTCACTGTCCAACCAACCATTCCACTCCAAGTCTATGTAGTCTTGTATGGTTGGGTGAGCTATGATCTCGATGGCGTTTACGTAATGTGCCATCTCCAGAATGGTCTTACCACCCCATTTCTCAAACTTAAAGTTAACCAGAGCAATAACATGTTCGGTTTTGTAGCGTGCGACCTCTTCTAAAACTTTGTTGGATATATCGACGAAGTCAACTGCATACTTTTGTAAACGGTCACTTAAATAGTCGGTAATGAATAACGAGTCGCTCTTTTGCCCGCACATCCACCTGAGAATAACTATTTAATGTACCTATTTAATTTAGTTACTTTTATTAGTTTGATAACTTTGGCTACATTATATACAGTCATTGATTTAATTCCGATGATTATAATAATAGCCATAAAGTTTAGGCTCAGGACAGAGCAAACTGTTTTGATGGAGGAAAATAAATTGTATTGATGTCGAATAAACATAAATAAACGGCCAAAGTAAACTCAACTAAAAGCTGTGGAAGTAAATCACAATAAATTAATAAACAAAATACTACGGACTATTGTCGTAGGATTGCTTGCGGAGATGTGATTATTGTGATGTATAGCTACTCAGTTAGCCTGTCGTCAATGAATGCGCGGCGCGCGTTTATTTTAATGTATACTACGGACTATGGTCCGTGCAAAAATAACTACCTGTGTATGCACGTACAGACGAGACAAAGGAAGAGACTGGTCTGTGAACACTCCCAAAACACCATGGCCATGTCCTGCTTGTGAATCATCACCATGTAAACAGTCAGCAGACTAGCCGGATCCTCAAAATCATAGTCTCGGATGCCTCTAAAAGTAATGTCCTCGTTACCTCCTGTTTCCTCTGTCGTGCCCTCTTCTAGTTGTATTGCTCCCGCTTCATTGGCGTGCTGTTCAAGGAGCTTGTACGAGCATTGACACCCTTTCGTGCAGGTTGTGACGCATCGTTTGATTGCTTTTAGTAGCATGCTGTTTACTGAGGGGTCGATCAGGGAATCAGGGAGGTTTTCTGATGGCTTTGTTTTTCCGGGCACTTTGAAGACTCCCTCACTTATGTCGTGAATCACCTTGAAAATCGTGTATGGTTATATTATCAAATAGTACGTTTCGCCTTTCAAATGCAATATCCGTTTGTTACAAAAATGATATATTTCATCCCCTAATAATACGTTTATTAGTTAGTTTATTAGTTTATTAGTTTATTAGTTTATTTGTTTATTTGTTTATTTGTTTGTTTGTTTATTTGTTTATTTGTTTATTTGTTTATTTGTTTATTTGTTTATTTGTTTATTTGTTTATTTGTTTATTTGTTTATTTGTTTATTTGTTTATTTGTTTATTTGTTTATTTGTTTATTTGTTTATTTGTTTATTTGTTTATTTTTTTATTTGTTTATTTGTTTATTTGTTTATTTGTTAGTTTATTAGTTTATTTGTTTATTTGTTTATTTGTTTATTAGTTTATTTGTTTATTTGTTTATTTGTTTATTTGTTTATTAGTTAGTTTATTAGTTTATTAGTTTATTAGTTTATTAGTTTAGTAGTTTATTAGTTTATTAGTTTATTAGTTTATTAGTTTATTAGTTTATTAGTTTATTAGTTTATTAGTTTATTAGTTTATTAGTTTATTAGTTTATTAGTTTATTAGTTCATTAGTTCATTAGTTCATTAGTTCATTAGTTCATTAGTTCATTAGTTTATTAGTTTATTAGTTTATTAGTTTATTAGTTTATTAGTTTATTAGTTTATTAGTTTATTAGTTTATTAGTTTATAAACTAATAAATTAGTTTATTAGTTAGTTTCTAAAACGAATAAAATCAAAACTTCAACCTACTTACCATCTCAAAGTGCTCAAATTTCCAGTGAGCAGGATTAGCACACTTCTTCTGAAGGAGAGAGTACAACAAAGTATTTTCAGGAGTGTTGGTCCGCAGGATCGCCTCGAACCGCTCCACAGTCAGGAACGTTTTTATGTTCGCTTCTCGATCTTTCATGATAAATCGTATAAGCTGGTTTGTTGGTGCTGGATAGCCAGCCCTAACATGTCGTTTAGTTCACCTTCCTGAAAAGCATAATCCGTGTGATAAAAGTATTTTGATATTGCATTGCCGCAATTAGTGATTGGTCGAGTCGGGGGTAGGAGACGGCTGAATCGACCAAAAAAATCGAAACTTGAATATGGGAAGCCCTTTGAGGTCTGAAAATGTATAGTAAATTAATTAATCAGCCAATAAATATTTAGCACTGACAGTGAAAATGAGATCCTCTTTTGAGTTGTCCGATTTGCTCTCAAAAATGAAATCCTTAGCAATGTCCAAACGATTCCACTGTATGGCTAATTCTAACTGCCTCTTCATTAGGGATTTTGCTCGCTCTCTTTGCTTTTCTCTCTTTTGATCGAGTGTTGCGTCTGCAAAAATAATTCAAAGTTCTACATTTATTGTTTGCAGTCTAGCAACTAGCATTTTACATATTGTAATGACTATTCGAAATGAAACTAGTACTAATAGATATTAAAATGATTTCATGATACCATCCGATATATTTCGTCGGATTATTGAACCGTCATGATGACAATTAAAAATTCTTTATCTGCTCTCAAAACTGTCGGCCCTAAGATCACCATTGTCCTTATAGGTGATAATATTGTTAACGGCCAGTAATATTTTAACATAAAAACATCACCGAGATGATATTGTATTTTGTACGTATTTACTCGTTTAATTAGCTTACGTCTGCCTGTTGGAGTGGACTGATTGTCCTCTACGTCGGGAATAGGTTTGCAATACTTTTCATGAGACCTTCAAGGATAGCAGTATCAAGGTCGACACCTTTCCCATAGCGCCACACCGTCACCTATTGGAGAGTTGGAAATAGAACAAGGAGATGTATTCAGATTTTTTTCTCCCCCATGCGATTATTTGTAAAACATTTAGCAGAGGGGGGGGGGGGGACGGCAGGTAGGTGTGTTTCGCCACTGTGCTCACCAGTTTCTCCTGAGAAATGATTTCCTCAACAATCTCCATCAGCTCATCATATTTGCTTTCCTCGAAGTCGGGCAATGCTTCGATAAGGGCCTGTCTCACTTTTAATCTGTCGTCATTCTTCAGTGGACTTAGCGATCTGCAAACACATCGTTTCAATGGTTTATTTTTTAAAGTGAGTCAATCGAAATTGCATATAACACGGATGTATAATTCTCAAATTTAACAAGATCTTTTACATCGAATTGTTTTCATGACATTTGAAAAAAGCCGTGCTCTATAAGGAACCTACCCGTCCAGCAACTTGGCATGTTTAATCAAGTCTACAGCCAGAGAGATCACGTTAGATATTCTACCCGAGTCCCCTAGCACCACTACGGGGAGCCCCCTCATTATCCTCACGTGAGCCTCTTCCAAAGATCCACATCCTCCCTCTATTAGAACGGAGACGAGTTGAGCTTCAGTTATTTCTCGTAGGTGCTCCTGGAGTTTTATCCGGAACTTCCGTACCTGCAGAAAGGAGTTGAGAAGATAGTGATGGTATTTAAAAACGATCAATCGCTCCTTATTTGTACAAAGTAAGCAATTATTTTTTGATCGCTGGAGGGGTTTCGAGTGTTGATATATCTAATCATTTCGTTATTAACTTTTAATGTTACGATAATTCTTGATAAAAGCCCACCTCATCCTCATGGAAATTGTTCTTAGTCCCAAAATCGAGAAGAATAAAATGAGTGTGTTCGTGTTCCAGCACCATCGACTTTGGCTTATTCGTCACATTATCCCTTTCTAACTCAGACTGAGACACTGCTTGGTAGAATGCTGGAAACCGTCCCTGATGATTAAAAAAGTTGTGATAAGTTATAATTCATCGGCGATCTTACTCTAATTTAACTGATGTTGCTCTGATCTCGGATTAGAATAACGCCTTATTTTGTGATAACTTTGCTGTTACCCTAGTTACCCTAGTTACCTTAGTTACCCCAGTTACCCTAGTTACCCTAGTTACTCTAGTTACCCTAGTTACCCTAGTTACCCTAGTTACCCCAGTTACCCCTGTTACCCCTGTTACCCTAGTTACCCTACAGTACCTGCTCGTCACCCTCTTCTAGTTCGTGGTTGTTGTAAACAGCACCCCACGAGTTGACTCCGATAACAGGAATAGAGTTTACAAAGGATCTCTTCATTGCTACAGCGTCCCCCACCAAGTTACTTACTCCCTGGAGGAAATAAAAAACAGAAATTAATTTAGAATTTAAATAGATAATCTAAAATGTTATCTGTTGTAATGGAATCTTTTTTAAATGAATTAAAAGAGTATTAGGTTATTATCCCCTCCATTTTGTAACCAGAGCGTCCCAAATTTTCATGCTCTCTTCAAGATTTGATGCGTGAAAGACTGTTACACTTCAAGCATTCGCATAATTGCATAACACTAAGCTGTATAATTTGATCACTTTAATGAACGTATGAACAATGTATTATAGATTTCTTGGTAGCAGACAGAAATTAGATTTAACGAAAAAAAATACTTTATTTTTATGAGCTGAAGATATAATCGGTTGTTTAATGTTAATCATTTGAAATCAATTTAACTTTACCATATCGTATTGTGTTCCATCGTTACACCGTCGAGTGGTTTTCTAGTATCGATAATAATATTATATATATGTCTATGAGAAATTTAAAGTCGAGAATAAAATATAGTATCGTATATGTTTATACTTTTTCAGAGTCATGCGAGTTAAATGCTAAAGACATATTACTAAAACTTACATGGTCTACACCACTGGTGAACACCCAAGCTTTTGAGTCTTTTGCTGCTTTCACAAGGCCCTCCTTGACTTCAGATTCCGCGCCTAGATATTTTGATAAAAGTCGGAGAAATTTGGGGGGGGGGCGGTTATATCTGTTATTAGAGAGAGATTTAAATTCACAGGATAAATTGATGTGCAATAAACAGGAATTAGTCAAGAACTCAAACCACTGATAATTTATTGTAACTAATTAAACTGAAGTGTATCCCAATGACTTACCCATCTTCTTAGAGTCGAACTTGGAGTGTCCACCAAAAACAGATATGAGAAGGTTAGGGCGAGGAATACCCCACATTTTTAGTAGCAGGTTACCGAGATCTTCAACTTTAACATCCATATCGCATCTGAGGTACTGAAAAGTAAATTAAGAAATAAATATACTTGTTGGAATTGATTTACTTGTTGGTTGAAATTTCCGTACCCATTTAAACAATCTAGCAACTTCAACGCGATAATAGGAGCGAAATGTTTTCTAAAACCTGATAAAATAAGATTTGGAGCTTACCAGGGGCAAAACATCATTTTCAGCGTTAAGGAAGTCGATCTCTCCGTACGCATTGGTCGGGAATGTTTTGGTGTCGCTGGTGGGGTTCCATTCTGCTGTATGTGAAAAGGACTGCTTACAATGAACAGGACTGTGTTTGTTATCATGGTGACCACACTTGCACCTGCGAGACGCACAATCACGTTATGACCATATAAGGTGTGGGAATATACCACGTGATGCCCATATATTAATAAGGTGTGGGAATATACCACGTGATGCCCATATTGATATAAGGTGTGGGAATATACCACGTTATACCCATATAAGGTGTGGGAATGTAGAATGAGGTTACTATATACTAAGTTTAGGACACTGATCTCTTCTCATTTGTATCAGACTCTAAATTGAAACAGTCCGAAAGTTTTCAAGTTAAATATTATTATATTGTCCTGATCAATGCGAGGTATGTCAAACAAAAACAGTAAAAATAAGATAAAGTTACGATGAGGATATGAATACAAACCATTTCGTATCCTGTGGGGAAGCAGATCTGGTAACAAACTTGCAACATTCCCTCCGGTTGAAAGTTTTTGTGATCACATTCTCCTTCACCTGAAAACATAAAATATGAGAGGAATTACAGCTGCGGGTATGTTTTTAGGTTCATCCGCTATATAACAGAGAAAATACACAATTTTACAAGACATCAGGTATTTAAAATATTGGGATATATGTAGTTGATAGGCAGAGGAGCAAGTTTGTTGAAGAAGACTTATTTATGAAGGAGTATTCGTTGCTATACTGGGACGGATGGTTTTTTATTTGCATTTTGTATGAAGCCACCAGGTGAAGTAGAAACAACTCAAATCTATATGAAAAACATATTATATGCACATTGCACAGCTGCGGAAAATATATCGTATTAAGAACAAAATTATTTAAACTGCACAAAAAATGGATGCACCTCGGGACCCGTGGATGTATGACCGAGAAATCTGCTGAAGAAAGCCCCTGTAGGCCTAACTGTTCCTGCTTGAACATTTGGGATCGATTCCTCGAATTCATCCGGACAGTCCTCTTCAATCATCACGATAAAGCAAAACTAAAACTAAAACTTGCTATTTCGCTGACTAAGCAGTAATCCGTTGCAATAGTCGCGATAGTTGCACCTTGTTGCACCGGTGCAAATAAAAGTGCAGAACCTACAACATTAATAGTGGTACGAGCAGCAACTAAACGAACCTTATGAAACTTTCGAGTCTGACAATAAGAAGGGCAGTAAGTAAGGAATGTGTTCGATTTTAACATGTTTCAACATGTACTGTGTACTTTTATAGTCCTTCTCTACGTGTAGAGAAGCTGTAAAGGTCGCTCCCATAAAAATTACAGAAGCTATCAATATTCCATTTGGATTCCTACATTGAATTAGAAATATTAGTTATTCATTGAAAAGTGTTATTGCCAGGGTTACCAGTGTTACTAATATGGTTACTCAATGAGCAATCGTTTATCCTTATTTCCATATTTAATGTAACATCAGATTCTTGAGCCGCTAGGAAATAATATCTAACTGATACATCGATACGAGAAAAAGATACAGTCATGGACACAATGATTAACACATGTACATAACACTACTAATACTATGAACACACTACTCCGGAATGTATATCGGATAAAGAACAATAACAAACTATCATCAGATATGGATGAACCTACTTTTGTTCCGGGATCACTATTTGTAGGACTTGTAAATTGAGAAAATGAGAGGAAAGCCCCTTTAGTCTTGATTGTTCCGACTTCAATAATCGGGATTAAGTCCTCAAGCTCGTCAGGGCAGTCCTCTTCGATCATCACGGTAAAGTTCAACTAGAACTGCTTTATTGATTGAATCGTCGCTTGCAAGTTTACACTTGTGACTCGCGCAACTTTATTTCAAGAATCTACTTCAACAATAATACTCAGCAAACTGGTCAAACACTACCCATCACCACAGCTCACGGTATGTCTGGATACTATCAACAGAACAGAAACGAAAATAAGATTCTATTGCACTGAAACCCCAGTATAAGTCATAAGCTTTTCTACACAAATTAAACAAATTAAACAAATCCGGGTATGGAACATTATACAGAATAATATGTAGTCTGGAAGGAATCTAATCAGCTACAGCCCCCTCATTCTCTCTGCAGACTCTGTCCCTTTCTTTTCATTGATCAAGTTTCCATTTATCAGTTTTATTGGAGATTGAAATATCCAAATATCATTATATTGATCTAATAAGGGTATTACAGGTTACTCCTAATATATATTGGTCTAATACATAAATCTGATATATAAGTCTAATATATACAGGTAAATCCTAAGTCTTATAGCCATGTTTGTAACTCGTAATGTAGTGTAATTGAAAAGCTATACTCACAGTGACAACAGGCGGGCTATCACTAATGTGAACCTTTAGTCTGGAGCTCAGTCTCTTAAGAGAAGGAAGTCTGGTTCTTCTCACAGGTTTAACTTGGACCTTTAGTACAGCGTTACCTCCAGTACCGGGTGATACGGGCTGTTCTTCATGGGGTGACATTACAGAACACTCTCTGCAGTTTCCTGCACTTGAGTGGGCAACCCCGCGGGAAGAGCAATCTTGGAGGCCTATTGAGATGTTGGTGATAGTTTGGGTATCTCAAAAGCATTGCGAAGAATGTGTGGAAGAATTTGAAACACTACAAGAAGCGACTAAAAATAATCTAACAGTAAAACTTCCGGGACTGATGATAGAAAGGACGGAGTTCAGTTTTAACCTCACGTCACGTCCTAAATATGATAATATCAATTCTATAATATGCGTAGAGAAGCTGTAAAACAATCTAATTTACATAAAATCAGCAATAACAAATTAATAAGAGTGTAACAACGGGAACTGGGCAATCTTGAAGATTATTTAATTTAGTTTTTAAAAAAAGGAAAATGCTTTGCAAAACAATCGTACATAGTGATGATTGAAGTATTGAAAGCATTAGTCAGAATTTATTGCAAGTAAATGAAACATTGGATACAAGTTGGAAATAAACGAAGTTGAACAGATGGCTAATATCTCGAGGCTGGGATGGAAGGGACCTCCTTTTATGTTCAACACCTGTGTAGAATGAATGGTGTTGTGGTTTCTCATTTTGTGAAGAAGCTATATTAGGAGCTAACAGTTTTTTGTTCTCCTCTAATACAGTGTTAAGAGGCGATAAATACGGTTTTAAAGTTCTAAGTTTTTGGTTAAGGAGGTGTGTAAAGTGTTAAGAGGGCGAGGAATCATGGGAGCATATAATTGAATATGATGTCGTTATAATATTGCAAAAGAAGTCCTTCAAAGTAATTTGTATTATTCTGAAGAAGAAAGTTGTATTATTCTAAAGAATATGGCTAATAAATATAAAAAGCAGACATCTGACAATATTTAACTGGAGACCCCGCTGTACAGGTATATTCATAGCGCTATTAGCTTCCTACCAGCCACTTAATGAATTACTGAATGACCGGACCGAATGACTTATAATAGTGAGGGACTGAAATGTTAAGTTTATCCACTATCCAGTTTATCCAGGTTGGTAACAGTGAAATTTGACAGCGGAGCCTTGGACTAGCCCAGTTGTCATCACACTGTCAGTTTTAAGCTTATTAATATGAAAATCGTAAAAGTTCAGATATATAAAGCCCCAAAACAAATGAAGAGGGGGGGGCTACAGTCTGCAGTGTTCTAAAATCGGAAGAAAACGCTCGCGGGCTGTCTTGAACAGAATACCTTTTACATGTCATAATTTATGTGGTGTGTAATATAATTCTGTAATTGTACGCACTTACGGGATTTGAAATAAATTAAAAAAGGTATTCCCATCTTTGGACGGTAGGGTACGAATACGTTAGGGGTTGAACATGTGATTCGTGTGTCAGCAGTCCACCTAACTGCGCAAACTAGTAAAATAAGATGGAGTGAGTGTAGACACACAGAAGCGTAATAGTAATACAGAACACAAAACGACACAAAAGCGAAATAATTAACTATTTTGTAAAGTTGTGCACGCTCTCTCGTAATTTAAATAGAACATATTTACCAGAGGCATTTAGATTTTAGATGTTACTGAAAGTATGATAAAACCGAACATGGGTGCAAAATTAAATGTTTACAATGAAATCAAATCTGTCGATTAGCTCAATCGTAAAGCTATTTATATTAGAATTAGAAACGGACCTAATTATTAAAAGCCAAAAGGTACACTATAAATGTATTAACACGATGATGATGAAGCTACACGTGGTAAATTCTTGAATAGATTACATGAGGTGAAGTTGTGTGAATGTACATTGAACATGGGAAAGTTTTTAGGGATTCAGTTCTCAAAGTTGTATAGTCTAGTCAATGATCTGCAGTCTGCACAGGTCTCCTCCAAGGGCTGAGGGCTCCAATGAGGAGTTAGTTAGGGGTTTTGTCCTCCAAAGATTCAGTCCGTCACGAATCAGGTCTGGTAGAAATTCAGTTTTTCGGGCATTTGGCTTAAGTTTTTACTTTTGATGAGGACAAGTAAACACTAACAGCAACAAAGTAAAAATTAACAAGCAAACGAAAGAAAACACTTTGCACGTCATATTCTGGCCTTTTCTTACTTTGACAGGGGTACTCATTTGGGTTTCTACTCATTTTGCCATCGAAAAAAGGTTCCCTCATAAGACTTCAGAAAATAGAAAATATTTAAAACTAAAAGCCGAGAAATAGAAGATTTAAACAAACGTGATATAGCAATACTGATGAAGATGTGATTACGACCTAAAAGCTTTAAAGCTGTCGCACAATCAACATCCTACTTTTGCTATAGCGTACCTAGAGCTGCGGAGCTATTTTCAATTACACGCTCCGCGTTTTAATCTGATTTCCAGGTATACACGTCCATACACAAATGGTATACATTTCCCAAGAGTATGATCTATCAAACAGCTTAAATGCAGCTCATATTTTGTAAACTATGTAGATATCTGAGTAAACTATGTGGATATCAGTGTAAACTGTAAACAGATACCATTGATTTTATATCTATATCAAACAGCTTAAAGGCTGTGAACTATATTACCGATATTCATAACCAAACTCATTTATTTTCCAAGAGAACTGTACTAACGCAACGTAAAGTGATTCCTCGTGTTTATTAGAGAATACAGAAAGGATTACTCTTAACATATTATTTAAGACAGCTCATATTTTGTTAACTATGTAGATTTCAGTGTAAACTGTAAACAGATACCTCTGATTTTCTATGGCTTTATATTATTAAATTTAAGCCTAATTTGATTTTCGGCTCGTCGTCCAAACAAATGCTGCACAGCTGCCAGCCCAAGTTTAATTTTGAATTGCAATCACACTTCAACCTTCCAAGTTCCAGTCACTCATGAGTTCACTTCCGAGCGGGTGGTAACTTGTTATCGGCATGGTTCAACTTTATCATCAGCCGTTTTCAGCAATATGCCATTTTTAAAAATATCGCCGGCACATAAAATAGCAGGTTCAAATCAAACTAAAAATTGAAATACGATTATGCGAAACAAAACCACCTCAACTTACTAATTAGCACACACAGAACAAAATTAAATGTGAATTACCTAGAAGTAAACCGATACAGTAAAGTCCTAACAGATGAAATTACTACAGATATCGTCTCCACAAACCCTAAAAAGTGCTGAGAGGATGTGTCCGTGTAGGTACTCCCGCGGGCGGAGATTGGCCCTTAAAGATATGTGATAACTGGACAAGCCAACGTTAGGGGATCAGGTTACAGTTACACGGTGTGAAAGACTCTGTACCTACTCTGTCTCTAACCTGGACCTTGGACGTAATTCAATCTTTTTATTGTTCATTTTCTCGGCCATCACATTACACATATGGTTTTGTTAATAAATCAGTTTGGTAACAGCTAAACAAAGACAGAAATACATGGCTGAAAGTAAATTTAAATATCTTAATTTCAGAGCAATCTGCTTAAAATTATAAAATCCAGAAGATTTCCAGACTTGACTGATTCTCTGATTAATCTCCGACCGGTAGTGGCTTATAATCCATGATTCGTAAATAGCTTACATTTTACTTTGTAGAAAAACTTTATAGAAACACTTTGTAAAGAAGCTCCTGTATACATGTCTCGCAAACAACTTCAAAGTAACTAAAAAATATACTGTTACGTGTTAATAGTAGATCCTAAGCTGGTAGTGATCAGTGCGTGATGTAATAATTATCGAATCGTGCATCGATTTAGTAAGAGTTGGAAAAATGCCAAACTGACGTTTTGTTTCTTTGAATTTGCTCCAAACTTAATAAAATTCTCTTTCTGGCCATACGACACGATTATGTAAATACCGCAATACAGATCTTGAACGACACGATCATTATCGAATGTAACACGGAAAGTATTTTTCGGAATACGAATAAGTGCTACCAAGTTTACAGCTTGTGCAGCTGTGTTGGCGCTGCTCTCATCTATTGAGAAAATTGATTATAAATTCAAGAGGAATATCAATAATGGAAAATGTCAGCCAGATTCCTCAGATTTGTCGGGTGTTACTCGTCTAAATTTCTTCGAAGTAGCGAGCGCCGTTTTCTTTTCGAAATGTTAGCCCGAGGCCGGGTTAGTTCATTAATTATGGATAATCACTATCAGAGACTGATGGTTCAGGTTGTGATTGAAAGTGGATCCACTGAGCCACTGAACAGTATATACAGTTACACCTGTTAGTAAAAATAAACTCGTCTAAAAGTAAAAGTGAAACAGACATGGTCACAAAAATTGATCTCATCTTATACAAGTACATAACTTCTTTTATTTTTTGTAAGACACATTGATCCCCTTACGAAGAATATCAATAAAGAAGAAGATAGTATAAAAAGAAAGAAAAAGGAAGGTTCTGTTGTGTGATCGAACATAATTTTGTTTTAGAGTAAGATAATTTCAAAATTCACAGTATTTAGCAAGCAGAATCTAGGGATAGCAACATGATTTTATTTTTATTAATCACTCCACTTAAAATATTAAAGGTTTAATGATGTTTGGTAAATTTTGGCTGGCTAGTGGAAACATGAAGATCTGGTAGGCATTGATCGGGTTCACTGTTACTTAAGAGACAATTCAAATATACTTTAACTCTACGTGAGTCTTGAGGAGCTACGATATCATGTCAGTTATGAATTACAAAGGAAGTTACGTATTTTCCACTTCTCTCGTTCTCTTGATATAGTATACAAGTAATTTTAATAAATAGCATTAATTAAAGTATATCTCCTCATTTAATTTATTTAGCGGTTTGGTCTTTGCTGATGAACATTGCCAGTGGCGTAACGAAGGGCCCAACCGACCCCGCTGTGCGGGAGGGGGCAATCTTAGGGGGGCACCAAAATTACGAAAAACTTAACTACGGTACTAGCAAAACTGCGCGTTTTGCTCTAGAAACACACATTTTTAGAGATTTTACCGGTGTCGGGTTGTATCCTCTAAAATCATCTAATTTGTTCAATTTTAGGGAGGGTCGCCAATTAAAGGGGGGCGCTTTTTCAGCGGGGGGAGGGGGCGCCAGCAAGCAACGTTACGCCACTGCACATTGCACTGCGTGGTCTAGTGCAATGGTCATTATAATTCTTATGCATTCGTAAGCGTTGAGCGGTTCCTTTTGTAAGTTGTCGAGTGTTTACAAAACGATATGTTAACAAACAATCCAAACTTATTTTTTTAAATGTAAAACATAGTTGTGATTTTAATAAAGATGTACCAGTACACTACAACAAGTTTAATTTTGTTGTTTATTCCTGATTAGGGAGAAATGCATGAAATTAATAACGTTTATCTTTTATTTTTGAAGTAATTAGTAAGTCACTTACTCAATACGATTACGATCGTATCGAGAGTTACTTTTAATAATGCAATTGTCTTAACTGAGCAAAGGAATCCGAACAAAAATAAAAAATTTCGTTGTAATCCACTGTCCTCTGCGTTGTTATTTATTTTTACTTTTTTTATTTCTGCAATCTGATAAGGGTTCGTATATTTAGCGTGTTCATTCCACAGACGATTAAAGATTTCATTTCAAGTTTCTATAAAGTATAAAGTTATGATTTAAATAACGATTTATGGTGCAACCGGAAAATTTTAATTCAATTTCTCATTTCTGAACAAGGTTGGATGCGTGTAATAAAAAACCTAAAATTCAATCTTATCTTTAATTTACTCGATGCTCTGGCATCAAAATTTTCGATCTATAATCAAATAACTTATGAGTATTGCTGAAAGCAATTAAACGCAAAATAACTGAATTGTGAATGATCTTTATTTATCCTTCGTCTCTTTTCACAGTAAAAGCATCGAATACTCACACCATGACTTTAACCAGAGATTTAATGATAAAACTACCAAATGTTGCTTTATCGCCATTTAAAATTCATTTTCGAACTGACACTCTGACAAGGAACAAGCTCCAGAAAATTGTACGAAAAACCCTTTCTCAGTGTCTACATCAATGGTTAAAATGAACTCTCATCTACAAAATCAGCGATCAATTTTAGATTATTTGGTAATTGAGTGTAGCTCATCTGGCAATCATGTACTCGGCGTTGTAGCAACTGTTCTCATGACCCGGTAACGAGTTGATGAAATATCTGAACTCCTCCTGAAAAATAAGGTTGTATTCCATATCATCACTAAGTTATATGAATTTATAGCTGAACCCATTTAAATCCATCCCAAATATTTATAACACAGGTCAATCCTGACTCCCGTAAATAAAGCTGTAGTAAATAAAGCTGTAGTAATTCAAGGGTAAAAAACGTAAATATATCTTGCAAGCTGGGTATACAAAGCAAGGTCCTGCTAACTTTATCTTGTGGACACTGGGAATACAGCTTGAGCTACGTAAACGTGGGGAAATGCATGTAGATTAAAGACGTAAATCAGACGAGAGACACCCATCATGTTTTGTTTTTTGGCGGAATTGCTCAAAGGGTCCACTTACTAACGTAACGTTGCCGAAAATTGTTTCCTAGCAACTAACCATAACCTACGACTATCACTGCTGCTTGGCAAATAATTGTTACCTTGCGAATTAAAACTAAATGTTACCTAACAACGAACTGTACCCTCCTACTAAACCTAGCAACTAACTGTAACCTACTAAATGTAACCTAGCAACAATACCTTAACGTCCTTGAGTTTGTCCTCTGCCAGGACCCTGTTGTGGGTTTCCTGTTCCAGCTGTAACTTCACTTCCTCCGTGTGTTCCTGCTCTGTGGCTACAGCTGCCTTGTACTTCGAGATCTGGGGCAAAGTAGGATTAGGGTCAATTAATTAGGGTCAAGTTATGTTTCTAGTACAGTTTTCATTATAATTCCTGCTCTGTGGCTACTGCTGCCTTGTACTTCGAGATCTGGGGCAAAGTAGGATTAGGGTAGGATTAAAGTAAGATTAGGGTCAATTTATTAGGGTCAAGTGTTAAGTTAGGTCTTTAGTACAGTCTTCATTATAGTTCCTGCTCTGTGGCTACAGCTGCCTTGTACTACAAGATCTGTGGTACATTTGTTGGATACATTATTCTACGCTATCTGGATTTGTTATCTGGTGATTGTGGTAGTTTATTTTCCATTTTTATACTGTTATAAATCATCATATAAATTATCGGTGTGCAACTTTCAAAAACCATATACCACCCAAGAGTGGCTTGTCAACTGTAAAAAAATATCGGTACAGTTATCCCCATGGCTGCTAGTAAGCATGATTTTTAAAGGATTGTCTGCTATTTGATTTTGTCTCTGGAAACCCGACATTGACACGAGTAGAAAATGGCCCAAAATATGGCACATTTCACGGCTTTCTAGCAGATTTTCTCGATATGCAACAAATTGCACAATTGCACAATTGCAGCCCAAATCGCGAAGCTTAAAATCAATAAAATGGTGTTAAATAAAATTTAAATACCTCGTTATCATGGTCTATTTTAACTTTGGTGAGTCTGTCGAGAGAGTCCTGTTCTGTTCTAGCGATAGCAGCGCTCACCTCCCTGTCCTTCTCCACCTTGAGTCTACTCTCCAGCTCCGCCAGCGCTGTTTGTTGTTCCCCCTAGTCAAATAGCAACTATCAGTCAAGACTGAAGGAATCTTAGATTGAGCGCTGTTTGTTGTTCCCCCTAGTCAAATAGCAACTATCAGTCAAGACTGAAGGGATCTTAGATTACGCGCTGTTTGTTGTTCCCCCTAGTCAAATAGCAACTATCAGTCAAGACTGAAGGGATCTTATATTAAGCGCTGTTTGTTATTCCCCCTAGTCAAATAGCAACTATCAGTAAATTCTTAGATTAAACTACGATATCGTTAGCTTGATAACTCTGAAATAACCATTAAAATATACAAATATTTCCAATAAAAGTGGGTTCAGTTGTCAGAAGAAATTTATTAAAGAGAATATGCTGGCTGTTTTATCTGTATTACCATATTTAGATTAAAACCCACCTTCCCTTGCTGTCAGAATTCTCAGTAACGCGACAAAGTATATATTCTTCTTCTCAGTAATATCATAGATATTCATTATTCTTATATTGATAGCTTCTGATTCAACGAAATACCTACTTTAAGTTTGACGATAGCTTCCTCGCGTTCCTTCTCTTTTATCACTCTCAAGTCTTCCAACTGTTGTTTTGCTTCTTCTTTCTCTTCGACCCTAGCTACTACAACTGCTTTTTCTAGGTCTTCTGCCGCACCTTTAGCTACCCTGCAAGGGTATTGTTGACTTATTCTGATAAAATGAGTGAAAGATGGGAGTTGTTGGGACACGAAAATGCTGCTCGAATCGCTACCAGCAAGTATAACTACTGAACACAGTAACTGATTAATTGATCATCAACTAATCACTGATAATTCTTATCCTGAGGACACAAAATAAACTGAAAAATTTATCTAGGTGGTACCTAGCAAGGTTCTCCGCCAGCCTGCGGTCACTGTAATCCTTTTCAAACTTGACGGCAGTGTCCAGCTTCTCCTCCCACTCCCCTGTGTTCTTCTCGACTGCCTCCTCCAGGACCAGGTCACACCGTCCTTGTAGATCCTCCAACGCCTGGTGGAGGTTAGGAATGAGAAGTATGTATCATGCCGTTCTAGTGACGTCATAGTCACGTCATAGTCTAATTTGTTTCTAATTCATAGTCTCTAGTTTCTAATTCCTAATTTATAATTTATAATTTATAATTTATAATTTATAATTTATAATTTATAATTTATAATTTATAATTTATAATTTATAATTTATAATTTATAATTTATAATTTATAATTTATAATTTATAATTTATAATTTATAATTTATAATTTATAATTTATAATTTATAATTTATAATTTATAATTTATAATTTATAATTTATAATTTATAATTTATAATTTATAATTTATAATTTATAATTTATAATTTATAATTTATACTTTATAATTTATAATTAGTCAGTAGTCACGTGACCTTAATATACGTACATTTACAAATTATGTACAAGTACTTTAAGCTAAGTACTGTAAGTACTGTAAGTACTTCTCATCTTAATTTGATAAGGGAGCATAAGTTATGACATGAGAATTCTGATCAAGGGAAGTAGAAAATGTACTATTTAATCATGAAAACAAAAGATACAAACCTTTTTATATCTTTTCTTGATTTATGATTAAATTCAGTAATTTGCAGGACAATTGTGTGAACCGTGTACTTTACAAGCTCGTGGTTAACATTATTATTCTCGTCACAAATGGCTGAATATAGTCATACATATATAAATTATACCAATTACATAATTTATGCATATGATATTGTTCGCCCGTATGTTAAATACCCTTTCAGTGCCTGTTGGTTGTGCTCTCGTCAGCTGTGCGATTGCAGCCCTGCATGTATAAATAACCACGTTGCCGAGTGATAGTATTGATATCTTTCTAGGTCATAACCACGTTACCGAGTGATAGTATTGATCTCTTTCTAGGTCACAACCACGTTCCCGAGTGATAGTATTGATATCTTTCTAGATCACAACCACGTTCCCGAGTGATAGTATTGATATCTTTCTAGGTCACAACCACGTTCCCGAGTGATAGTATCGATATCTTTCTAGATCACAACCACGTTCCCGAGTGATAGTATTGATATCTTTTTGTTTTTGGAATAATATCTGGAGGCCACATCAACTAGAACATTTTAGGAGTCCCCGATCAGACTGGGCATTGCATAATCCTGCATAATATCTCTTTATGTAACATACCTTAGTCGGTAATATTATGGGGGGTAAGAATATGGACTGATATAAATATGGTTCTTTGGCCCGAAGAGGACCAAATTATACCCCCCATAATATTACCGATTAAGGTAAGGCATGTTTCACGGTACAGCTGCCATAATCTTTGAGCTACTTTAGCGCAACAGAAGGACTACTTTTCGTCACGGATTTCTTGGAATTTTATTCTGTGTGTATTCAGTCTTTTTGAACTTTTCTCGGTTGATTGAAAGTCCCTCTCGTCAGCTGTGCGATTGCAGCCCTGCATGTATAAATAACCACGTTCCCGAGTGATAGTATTGATATCTTTCTAGGTCATAACCACGTTCCCGAGTGATAGTATTGATATCTTTCTAGGTCATAACCACGTTACCGAGTGATAGTATTGATCTCTTTCTAGGTCACAACCACGTTCCCGAGTGATAGTATTGATATCTTTCTAGGTCATAACCACGTTCCCGAATGATAGTATTGATATCTTTCTAGGTCATAACCACGTTCCCGAGTGATAGTATTGATATCTTTCTAGGTCATAACCACGTTACCGAGTGATAGTATTGATATCTTTCTAGGTCACAACCACGTTCCCGAGTGATAGTATTGATATCTTTCTAGGTCATAACCACGTTCCCGAATGATAGTATTGATATCTTTCTAGGTCACAACCACGTTCCCGAGTGATAGTATTGATATCTTTCTAGGTCACAACCACGTTCCCGAGTGATAGTATTGATATCTTTCTAGGTCATAACCACGTTCCCGAGTGATAGTATTGATATCTTTCTAGGTCATAACCACGTTACCGAGTGATAGTATTGATCTCTTTCTAGGTCACAACCACGTTCCCGAGTGATAGTATTGATATCTTTCTAGGTCATAACCACGTTACCGAGTGATAGTATTGATCTCTTTCTAGGTCACAACCACGTTCCCGAGTGATAGTATTGGTATCTTTCTAGGTCATAACCACGTTACCGAGTGATAGTATTGATCTCTTTCTAGGTCATAACCACGTTCCCGAGTGATAGTATTGATATCTTTCTAGGTCATAACCACGTTACCGAGTGATAGTATTAATATCTTTCTAGGTCATAACCACGTTCCCGAGTGATAGTATTGATCTCTTTCTAGGTCATGCCGACTGACCCTATTCTATGTTATAAATACTTCTAATTCATGCTATAAGTACTAACTTACTCCATGAAATTAAACTCACCTGTTTCTGTGCCTTGGCGCACTTCCTAGCTAACTTCTCCAGAGCTATCTCCTTAGATTCCACTCCTGCAACCCTCGTCCTCTCTATCGCCTCCTCTATTGCTCGTATTCTCTCGTGCTCTTCATGGTCTATTGTCTTCGTCAGTATCTCCGCTCCCAGAGCTGATGTGAGGTGAGAGAAAGAGACAAAAGAATCAGGTCTGGTAGAAATTCAGTTTTTCGGGCATTTGGTTTAAGTTTTTACTTTTGATGAGGACAAGTAAACACTAACAGCAACAAAGTAAAAATTAACAAGCAAACGAAGGAAAACACTTTGCACGTCATATTCTGGCCTTTTCTTACTTTGACAGTTGTACTCATTTGGGTTTCTACTCATTTTGCCATTGGAAAAAGGTTCTCTCATAAGACTTCAGAAAAATAGAAAATATTTAAAACTAAAAGCCGAGAAATAAAAGATTTAAACGTGATGATATAGCAATACTGATGAAGATGTGGTTACGACTTCAAAGCTTTAAAGCTGTCGCACAATCAACATCCTACTTTTGCTATAGCGTACCTAGAGCTGCGGAGCTATTTTCAATTACACGCTCCGCGTTTTAATCTGATTTCCAGGTATACACGTCCATACACAAATGGTATACATTTCCCACGAGTATGCTCTATCAAACAGCTTAAATGCAGCTCATATTTTGTAAACTATGTAGATATCTGAGTAAACTATGTGGATATCAGTGTAAACTGTAAACAGATAGTAAACTGTAAACAGATACCTACCTCTGATTTTCTATGGCTTTACATTATTAAATTTAAGCCTAATTTGATTTTCGGCTCGTCGTCCAAACAAATGCTGCACAGCTGCCAGCCCAAGATTAATTTTGAATTGAATCAAATCACACTTCAACCTTCCAAGTTCCAGTCACTCATGAGTTCACTTCCGAGCTTGAATGTGGTAACTTGTTATCGGCAATAAACAACAAACTACTCCATCATTTGTTTTTGGCATGGTTCAACTTTATCTTCAGCCGTTTTCAGCAATTTGCCATTTTTAGAAATATCGCCGGCACTAAAAATAGTAGGTTCTAATCAAACTAAAAATTTAAATACGATTATGCAAAACAAAACCACCTCAACTTACTAATTAGCACACACAGAACAAAATTGAATGTGAATTACCTAGACATATACGGTATACAGTAAAGTCCTAACAAATGAAATTACTGCAGATATCGTCTCCACAAACCCTAAAAAGTGCTGAGAGGATGTGTCCGTGTAGGTACTCCCGCGGGCGGAGATTGGCCCTTAAAGATATGTGATAACTGGACAAGCCAACGTTAGGGAATCAGGTTACAGTTACACGGTGCAAAAGACTTTGTACAATGTACCTACTTTAGTCTCTAACCTGGACCTTGGACGTAATTTAATCTTTTTATTGTTGATTTTCTCGGTCATCACATATGGTTTTGTTAGTGGTAACAGCTAAACAAAAACAGAAATACATGGCCGAAAGTAAATTTGAATATCTAAATTTCAGAGCAATCTGCTTAAAATTATGAAATCCGGAAGATTTCCAGACTTGACTGATTCTCTGAATCTCCGACCGGTAGTGACTAGTGGCTTCTGATCTAGGCCGAAACATGATTCGTAAATAGCTTACGTTTTACCATTTAGAAAAACTTTATAGAAACACTTTGTAAAGAAGCTCCTGTATACATGTCTCGCAAAAAACTTCAAAGTAACTTAAAATAATGCTGTTACGTGTTAATAGTAGATCCTAAGCTGGTAGTGATCAGTGCGTGATGTAATAATTATCGAATCGTGCATCGATTTAGTAAGAGTTGGAAAAATGCCAAACTGACATTTTGTTTGAATTTGCTCCAAACTTAATAGAATTCTCTTTCTGGCCATACGACACGATTATGTAAATACCGCAATACAGATCTTGAACGACACGATTATCATCATATGTAACACGGAAAGTATTTTTCGGAATACGGATAAGTGCTTATACCAAGTTTACAGCTTGTGCAGCTGTGTTGGCGCTGCTCTCACCTATTCAGAAATTTAATTATAAATTCAAGAGGAATATTGGAAAATGTCAGCCAGATTGCTCAAAGATTTGACGGATGTTACTCGTCTAAATTTCTTCGAAGTAGCGAGCGCCACTTTCTTCTCGAAATTTTAGCCCGCTTTCTTGATTCTTCACGAAATGTTAGCCCGAGGCGGATAAGTCCATTAACAATAACAATGGACAATCAGAGACTGGTGGTTGTGATTGAAAGTGGATCCACTGAGCCACTGAACAGTATACACCCGTTAGTAAAAATAAACTCGTCTGAAACCGACATGGTCACAAAAATTGATCTCGTCTACATTCTACAAGTACATAACTTTTTTATTTTTTGTAAGACACATTCTCCCTGCGAAGAATATCAATAAAGAAGAAGATAGTATAAAAAGAAAGGAAAAGGAAGGTTCTGTTGTGTGATCGAACATAATTTTGTTTTAGAGTAAGATAATTTTGATATTCACAGTATTTAGCAAGCAGAATCTAGGGATAGCACGATGATTTTATTTTTATTAATCACTCCACTTAAAATATTAAAGGTTTAATGATGTTTGGTAAATTTTGGCTGGCTAGTGGAAACATTACGAACTGGTAGGCAATGATCGGGCTCACTGTTATTTTAGAGACAGTTCAAATATAGTTTAACTCTCCGTGAGTCTTGAGGAGCCAGGATATCATGTCAGTTATGAATTACAAAGGAAGTAACGTATTTTCCACTTCTCTCGTTCTCTTGATATAGTATACAAGTAATTTTAATAAATAGCATTAATTAAAGTATATCTCCTCATTTAATTTATTTAGCGGTTTGGTCTTTGCTGATGAACATTGCCAGTGGCGTAACGAAGGGCCCCGCCGACCCCGCTGTGCGGGAGGGGGCAATCTTAGGGGGGCACCAAAATTACGAAAAACTTAACTACGGTACTATACTAGCAAAACTGCGCGTTTTGCTCTAGAAACACACATTTTTAGAGATTTTACCGGTGTCGGGTTGTATCCTCTAAAATCATCTAATTTGTTCACTTTTAGGGAGGGGCGCCAATTAAAGGGGGGCGCTTTTTCAGCGGGGGGGGGAGGGGGCGCCAGCAAGCAACGTTACGCCACTGCACATTGCACTGCGTGGTCTGCAATGGTCATTATAATTCTTATGCATTCGTAAGCGTTGAGCGGTTCCTTTTGTAAGTTGTCGAGTGTTTACAAAACGTTATGTTAACAAACAATCCAAACTTATTTTTTCTATAAATGTAAAACATAGTTGTGATTTTAATAAAGATGTACCAGTACACTACAACAAGTTTAATTTTGTTGTTTATTCCTGATTCAGATTAGGGAGAAATGCATGAAATTAATAACGTTTATCTTTTATTTTTGAAGTAATTAGTAAGTCACTTACTCAATACGATCGTATCGAGAGTTACTTTTAATATAATGCAATTTTTTTAACTGAGCAAAGGAATCCGAACAAAAATAAAAAATGTCGTTGTACTCGTAATCCACTGTCCTCTGCGTGGTTATTTATTTTTACTTTTTTATTTCTGCAATCTGATAAGGGTCCCTATATTTAGCGTGTTGATTCCACAGACGATTAAAGATTTCATTTCAAGTTTCTATTCAGTTATAATTTAAATAACGATTTATGGTGCAACCGGAAAATTTAATTTAATTTCTCATTTCTGAACAAGGTTGGATGCGTGTAATAAAAAGCCTAAAATTCAATCTTATCTTTAATTTACTCGATGCTCTGGCATCAAAATTTTCGATCTATAATCAAATAACTTATGTTTTAACTGAATAAAGCAATTAAACGCAAAATAACTGAATTGTGAATGATCTTTACTTATCCTTCGTCTCTTTTCACAGTAAAAGCAACGAATACTCACACCATGACTTTAACCAGAGATTTAATGATAAAACTACCAAATGTTGCTTTATCGCCATTTAAAAATTCATTTTCAGACTGACACTCTGAAGTAGAACAAGCTCCAGAAAGTTGTGCAGAAAACCCTTTCTCAGTGTCTACATCAGTGGTTAAAATGAACTCTCATCTACAAAATCAGCGATCAATTTTAGATTATCTGGTAATTGAGTGTAGCTCATCTGGCAATCATGTACTCGGCGTTGTAGCAACTGTTCTCATGACCCGGTAACGAGTTGATGAAATATCTGAACTCCTCCTGAAAAATAAGATTGTATTTCATATCATCACTAAGTTATATGAATTTATAGCTGAACCCATTTAAATCCATCCCAAATCTTTATAACACAGGTCAATCTTAATCCTGACTCCCGTTAAGCTGTAGTAATTGCAGGGTAAAAAACGTAAATATATCTTGCAAGCTGGGTATACAAAGCAAGGTCCCGCTACTCATTGGGAATACAGCTTGGGCTACGTCAACGTGGAGAGATGCATGGTTCGTAGATTAAAGACGTCAATCAGACGAGAGACACCCATCATGTTTTGTTTTTTGGCGGAATTGCTCAAAGGGTACGCTTACTAACGTAACGTTACCGAAAATTGTTTCCTAGCAACTAACCATAATATAACCTACGACTATCACTGTTGCTTGGCTGATAATTGTTACCTTACAAATTAAAACTAAATGTTACCCAGCAACGAACTGTACCCTCCTACTAAACCTAGCAACTAACTGTAACCTACTAAATGTAACCTAGCAACAATACCTTAACATCCTTGAGTTTGTCCTCTGCCAGGACCCTGTTGTGGGTTTCCTGTTCCAGTTGTAACTTCACTTCCTCCGTGTGTTCCTGCTCTGTGGCTACAGCTGCCTTGTACTTCGAGATCTGGGGCAAAGTAGGATTAGGGTCAATTAATTAGGGTCAAGTTATGTTTCTAGTACAGTTTTCATTATAATTCCTGCTCTGTGGCTACTGCTGCCTTGTACTTCGAGATCTGGGGCAAAGTAGGATTAGGGTAGGATTAAAGTAAGATTAGGGTCAATTTATTAGGGTCAAGTGTTAAGTTAGGTCTTTAGTACAGTCTTCATTATAGTTCCTGCTCTGTGGCTACAGCTGCCTTGTACTACAAGATCTGTGGTACATTTGTTGGATACATTATTCTACGCTATCTGGATTTGTTATCTGGTGATTGTGGTAGTTTATTTTCCATTTTTATACTGTTATAAATCATCATATAAATTATCGGTGTGCAACTTTCAAAAACCATATACCACCCAAGAGTGGCTTGTCAACTGTAAAAAAAATATCGGTACAGTTATCCCCATGGCTGCTAGTAAGCATGATTTTTAAAGGATTGTCTGCTATTTGATTTTGTCTCTGGAAACCCGACATTGACACGAGTAGAAAATGGCCCAAAATATGGCACATTTCACGGCTTTCTAGCAGATTTTCTCGATATGCAACAAATTGCACAATTGCACAATTGCAGCCCAAATCGCGAAGCTTAAAATCAATAAAATAGTGTTAAATAAAATTTAAATACCTCGTTATCATGGTCTATTTTAACTTTGGTGAGTCTGTCGAGAGAGTCCTGTTCTGTTCTAGCGATAGCAGCGCTCACCTCCCTGTCCTTCTCCACCTTGAGTCTACTCTCCAGCTCCGCCAGCGCTGTTTGTTGTTCCCCCTAGTCAAATAGCAACTATCAGTCAAGACTGAAGGAATCTTAGATTGAGCGCTGTTTGTTGTTCCCCCTAGTCAAATAGCAACTATCAGTCAAGACTGAAGGGATCTTAGATTACGCGCTGTTTGTTGTTCCCCCTAGTCAAATAGCAACTATCAGTCAAGACTGAAGGGATCTTAGATTACGCGCTGTTTGT
This sequence comes from Bolinopsis microptera, assembly GCF_026151205.1. Lineage (NCBI taxonomy): Eukaryota > Metazoa > Ctenophora > Tentaculata > Lobata > Bolinopsidae > Bolinopsis > Bolinopsis microptera. The sequence continues at coordinate 12,843,795 of NC_087076.1, read as the reverse complement.
TGTTCCCCCTAGTCAAATAGCAACTATCAGTCAAGACTGAAGGGATCTTATATTAAGCGCTGTTTGTTATTCCCCCTAGTCAAATAGCAACTATCAGTAAATTCTTAGATTAAACTACGATATCGTTAGCTTGATAACTCTGAAATAACCATTAAAATATACAAATATTTCCAATAAAAGTGGGTTCAGTTGTCAGAAGAAATTTATTAAAGAGAATATGCTGGCTGTTTTATCTGTATTACCATATTTAGATTAAAACCCACCTTCCCTTGCTGTCAGAATTCTCAGTAACGCGACAAAGTATATATTCTTCTTCTCAGTAATATCATAGATATTCATTATTCTTATATTGATAGCTTCTGATTCAACGAAATACCTACTTTAAGTTTGACGATAGCTTCCTCGCGTTCCTTCTCTTTTATCACTCTCAAGTCTTCCAACTGTTGTTTTGCTACTTCTTTCTCTTCGACCCTAGCTACTACAACTGCTTTTTCTAGGTCTTCTGCCGCACCTTTAGCTACCCTGCAAGGGTATTGTTGACTTATTCTGATAAAATGAGTGAAAGATGGGAGTTGTTGGGACACGAAAATGCTGCTCGAATCGCTACCAGCAAGTATAACTACTGAACACAGTAACTGATTAATTGATCATCAACTAATCACTGATAATTCTTATCCTGAGGACACAAAATAAACTGAAAAATTTATCTAGGTGGTACCTAGCAAGGTTCTCCGCCAGCCTGCGGTCACTGTAATCCTTTTCAAACTTGACGGCAGTGTCCAGCTTCTCCTCCCACTCCCCTGTGTTCTTCTCGACTGCCTCCTCCAGGACCAGGTCACACCGTCCTTGTAGATCCTCCAACGCCTGGTGGAGGTTAGGAATGAGAAGTATGTATCATGCCGTTCTAGTGACGTCATAGTCACGTCATAGTCTAATTTGTTTCTAATTCATAGTCTCTAGTTTCTAATTCCTAATTTCTAATTTATAATTTATAATTTATAATTTATAGTTTATAATTTATAATTTATAATTTATAATTTATAATTTATAATTTATAATTTATAATTTATAATTTATAATTTATAATTTATAATTTATAATTTATAATTTATAATTTATAATTTATAATTTATAATTTATAATTTATAATTTATAATTTATAATTAGTCAGTAGTCACGTGACCTTAATATACGTACATTTACAAATTATGTACAAGTACTTTAAGCTAAGTACTGTAAGTACTGTAAGTACTTCTCATCTTAATTTGATAAGGGAGCATAAGTTATGACATGAGAATTCTGATCAAGGGAAGTAGAAAATGTACTATTTAATCATGAAAACAAAAGATACAAACCTTTTTATATCTTTTCTTGATTTATGATTAAATTCAGTAATTTGCAGGACAATTGTGTGAACCGTGTACTTTACAAGCTCGTGGTTAACATTATTATTCTCGTCACAAATGGCTGAATATAGTCATACATATATAAATTATACCAATTACATAATTTATGCATATGATATTGTTGGCCCGTATGTTAAATACCCTTTCAGTGCCTGTTGGTTGTGCTCTCGTCAGCTGTGCGATTGCAGCCCTGCATGTATAAATAACCACGTTGCCGAGTGATAGTATTGATATCTTTCTAGGTCATAACCACGTTACCGAGTGATAGTATTGATCTCTTTCTAGGTCACAACCACGTTCCCGAGTGATAGTATCGATATCTTTCAAGATCACAACCACGTTCCCGAGTGATAGTATTGATATCTTTCTAGGTCACAACCACGTTCCCGAGTGATAGTATTGATATCTTTCTAGGTCACAACCACGTTCCCGAGTGATAGTATTGATATCTTTCTAGATCACAACCACGTTCCCGAGTGATAGTATTGATATCTTTTTGTTTTTGGAATAATATCTGGAGGCCACATCAACTAGAACATTTTAGGAGTCCCCGATCAGACTGGGCATTGCATAATCCTGCATAATATCTCTTTATGTAACATACCTTAGTCGGTAATATTATGGGGGGTAAGAATATGGATTATGGACTGATATAAATATGGTTCTTTGGCCCGAAGAGGACCAAATTATACCCCCCATAATATTACCGACTAAGGTAAGGCATGTTTCACGGTACAGCTGCCATAATCTTTGAGCTACTTTAGCGCAACAGAAGGACTACTTTTCGTCACGGATTTCTTGGAATTTTATTCTGTGTGTATTCAGTCTTTTTGAACTTTTCTCGGTTGATTGAAAGTACCTCTCGTCAGCTGTGCGATTGCAGCCCTGCATGTATAAATAACCACGTTCCCGAGTGATAGTATTGATATCTTTCTAGGTCATAACCACGTTCCCGAGTGATAGTATTGATATCTTTCTAGGTCATAACCACGTTACCGAGTGATAGTATTGATCTCTTTCTAGGTCACAACCACGTTCCCGAGTGATAGTATTGATATCTTTCTAGGTCATAACCACGTTCCCGAATGATAGTATTGATATCTTTCTAGGTCATAACCACGTTCCCGAGTGATAGTATTGATCTCTTTCTAGGTCACAACCACGTTCCCGAGTGATAGTATTGATATCTTTCTAGGTCATAACCACGTTACCGAGTGATAGTATTGATCTCTTTCTAGGTCATAACCACGTTACCGAGTGATAGTATTGATCTCTTTCTAGGTCACAACCACGTTCCCGAGTGATAGTATTGATATCTTTCTAGGTCATAACCACGTTACCGAGTGATAGTATTGATCTCTTTCTAGGTCACAACCACGTTCCCGAGTGATAGTATTGATATCTTTCTAGGTCATAACCACGTTACCGAGTGATAGTATTGATCTCTTTCTAGGTCATAACCACGTTCCCGAGTGATAGTATTGATATCTTTCTAGGTCATAACCACGTTACCGAGTGATAGTATTGATCTCTTTCTAGGTCACAACCACGTTCCCGAGTGATAGTATTGATATCTTTCTAGGTCATAACCACGTTCCCGAATGATAGTATTGATATCTTTCTAGGTCATAACCACGTTCCCGAATGATAGTATTGATATCTTTCTAGGTCATAACCACGTTCCCGAGTGATAGTATTGATATCTTTCTAGGTCATAACCACGTTACCGAGTGATAGTATTGATCTCTTTTTAGGTCACAACCACGTTCCCGAGTGATAGTATTGATCTCTTTTTAGGTCACAACCACGTTCCCGAGTGATAGTATTGATATCTTTCTAGGTCATAACCACGTTACCGAGTGATAGTATTGATCTCTTTCTAGGTCACAACCACGTTCCCGAGTGATAGTATTGATATCTTTCTAGGTCATAACCACGTTACCGAGTGATAGTATTGATCTCTTTCTAGGTCATAACCACGTTCCCGAGTGATAGTATTGATATCTTTCTAGGTCACAACCACGTTCCCGAGTGATAGTATTAATATCTTTCTAGGTCATAACCACGTTCCCGAGTGATAGTATTGATCTCTTTCTAGGTCATGCCGACTGACCCTATTCTATGTTATAAATACTTCTAATTCATGCTATAAGTACTAACTTACTCCATGAAATTAAACTCACCTGTTTCTGTGCCTTGGCGCACTTCCTAGCTAACTTCTCCAGAGCTACCTCCTTAGATTCCACTCCTGCAACCCTCGTCCTCTCTATCGCCTCCTCTATTGCTCGTATTCTCTCGTGCTCTTCATGGTCTATTGTCTTCGTCAGTATCTCCGCTCCCAGAGCTGATGAGAGGTGGGGTGTGAGAGAAAGAGACAAAAGTCAAGATACTATATTTGCAGTGCCGGATAGGAGTGCAAGGCTCTGGTAGTTTTATAATTTCCCACTGTTTTACTAGTTACAGTCCGTTTCTAATTTACAACTTTCTTCAAAGCAAGACTCAGGCCCATCTAATTCTTATTTGATTGATGCCTAAATTACGAATTATCTTATCAATGGTACTGACTTTTTTGAATTTCGCTCACTGCATGCAGATTACAAGTTACATTAAAATGATAAGGACTATACAATGAACCTGGTCATCTGTTGATACAACTAAACAAACTCTTCGCTTCGTTAAGGCATTATGTTTCAAAGACTTGACTAAAAGGTCCTACAATAATTGTATTTATTATTTCATATTTGGTATGATTGATTGTTAACTATCGCGTTCGGTCTGCAGGAAGAACAAAGTAGTTACAGGAAAATGAGTTACGAATATGAACCAGCATTTGAGCATTAGTTGCGATCTTTCCGAGAGTAAGGCTCCTTTACTTGCCCATGTATACCTTGTAATCTTTGTGAATGTAATCTTTGTACCTCCTACAGTCAAAATATATAAAATGATTGTAATCCTAACTAGATTTGATCATTCATCATTCTATCTGTCACCACTGCTTCAAGTAGTACTCCATTTATATGTTACTCGAATATTCTTCATTATTACAGCAAGTTTCAGAAATGAGGCATCTTATCAAGCCATATACGGGGAGGACAGCTCATTTCACGAGTGTTTTTGGAATAATATCTGGGGGCCACATCAACTAGAACATTTTAGGAGTCCCCGATCAGACTGGGCATTGCATAATCCTGCATAATATCTCTTTATTTAACATACCTTAGTCGGTAATATTATGGGGGGTAAAAATATGGACTGTTATAAATATGGTTCTTTGGCCCGAAAATGACAAAATTAGACCCCCCCCCCCCCCCCCCATAATATTAGTATTACCGACTAAGGTAAGGCAAGTTTAACGGTACAGCTGCCATAATCTTTCAGCTACTTTAGCGCAACAGAAGGACTTCTTTTCGTCACGGATTTCTTGGAATTTTATTCTGTGAGTATTCAGTCTTTTTGAACTTTTATCGGTTGATTGAAAGTCCCTCGTACGGGATGTGCCTTTTATATTTGCGAGAATTTAGCTTTTTTCTCCTTTTTCTGCGAGACTTGAAGCTGCTGCTACTCGCGTTCGCAGTGCAGAAATAACATGGAAAACTTGAGCCAAAAAAAATTGGTAAATGTTGACCATGCATAATTGGCGCATTCCTTCAAAAAGGTTACTACTGGTCGAATTGAATTCAAAGTAAAAATGCGTTTAATAACATAGTCTTAAGTTCCAACGAAAGGATACGTATCAGGTGACTAACTTTATTGAAAAAGCACAAACTTACAAAGACTTACTGATAACTGAGTGATGAGTGTAAGCTTGGGTTACTCCATACGGGTCAAACTCCGCCGCCATCTCGGTTACAGCACCTTTTAGGTATTTGCATTATACATTATACATTATACAAAGTTAAACGTGATATATTAGCTACTCTCAAAAATAGCACAAGCAGTGTTTCTTCTTTCGGCCTTACAGTTACACAACCCTTTACTCTATACATGACCCTAACATTAACCGGCGGGTAAAATGTAGAGGGTTAAATTTTTGGCCCCCTCTTGAGTCAAGACCACAATAAATGCGATTACATTGACAATGATTTAAAAAAACGAAACAGATAATGGAGTGATGCTGTAAAAATATGATCGTTGCAAGCTGATATTTTTGACGTATGATCCCCCGAAATTTCATCTCAAGAGGAATTTTACCAGCCCTTCCCCAAAACCGAAAGTACCTTTTTACACGTTGTATCATTAATCAGATCTTTCCCAAACCCTAACAATAACATACGTCTAACAATAACCTAACTCAATCACAAAACCTTATTCACAATAACAGCATATAAGATGTTTGGTTCCCTCTACAATCTACATCGCCAGTAAAATGACAAAGATACAAAACAAACGGAGCAGATAAAGCAGTGATGCTTTGCAAATAAGTTGCATGATGTAGTGACCTAGCAAGCTGATGCGATATTTTTGACAAGCAATATAGTACATTGTTATAGAAGCATATCCGCAGCTCCATTAAGCAGTATGTAATATGTAAGCTGTAAATGTATTATTAACTGATGGATGATTTCGCTAGGGCTTTTCTAGGTATATAAGTTGCGTGTTTAGATTCATGGGATGTTCAGATGATAACATTTTGAGATATTGATAAATCCAAACATAAAGTTGGTGAGAAACTCCATGTCCTTCATACCCTATTAAATTGTTTCTACTGATGTTAGTACCATTCTTTTTGTTTGATCGACCTCTCAAGAGAGACATCTTGAATCTTGGCTCATCACATAAACTTTAAGTCGATTATCTTAATCAATAGTGGTATAATAGCTCTGGGCAAATGTCAAGCTTTCAGCACCATTTTAAATGCAAATCATGTACCAAGTGACACAAACGATTTCGTCATTTAACCATTTACATCAAATATGTTATAAGAACATGTTCAGGACAACTTGTTCTCGTGATTTATATAGTTTTTATTGGGTTGAGAGCAATCAGGCGTGCAATACTGGTTAAACGACACTAAACATTTACTACACGTCTTTACATTTTGCACATGTTTGAAGGCTTCCAACCACTTCATTCTTGATTGAACCTGCTCCTTGATATGTTGACTTTGATTTACCTTACTCCCAGTGTACATTGGACGGGGGTTAAAGCCAACAATGTTCTGTTGAAGGCATGTTAATGGTCTGATAAAGACCTGCTAATGGGATGTAAAGGACCTGCTAATGCCTTGTTAAATACATGTTAATAGCTTGATAGCCTGTTAAACGTGAAGTTCTACAACGAGCAGTGTATTGAGCAGAGCAGTGAGCACATTTTAAAACAAGGTAGCTCAAAATTAAACAGTATAACAAGTAGAGAAAGAAAATGAAAAGTGACACCACACCGGCTTAAGTTACCACAAGGGAAGAATTGCGCAAGTAAAAACTTTACTAAAGCCGTTGCCATGGTCACTAATTATCATGACTGTTTCGAGTAATGGGCACGCTCAATGAAATGATAATACTACGGTGCTAATTCTACCGCGGCTTAACGTAACGTTATATACGTGGCTTTTACCTGAAACGTGTTGCTGATTATGCTACAATTAATTTTGTCCTGGAAGTAAAGAAACTTAAATAAATCAATTAGATTTCTCTACAGATCATATAATCTGCACAAGAGAAATTATTTGATCGACCGCCCCCTCCTAAATTTAATTCAAATATTGAAACCTTAACACCTGCCGATCAGTTCTAAAAAGAGTTTTTACAATTTTGTTTACAATTCTACAATATCACAAAACTTACGCAAGTTCTGAAGTCTCAGAGCCGATCCCTACATCATACGATCAATTCTCTTTTTTGTGTAGGGTCTGATGGGCCAGGTGGGCGGGCCATTTTGTCTTTCAGATACTATAAAACTGCTCATTCGTGTGGTTACATTTCTTTCTCCTGTTGGGAGTTTGGTGTTACTATTAAAGATTTGTTAACGTCCAGATGGCTCACCTAAATGGTTATTATCTAGGACCATAATTTTGTGAGCTGCACCCCTAAAATCATTGTTGGAGTACTGCTACCTGACGGTCTCAAGCTTTGTTGCTACAACACTATTTTTGGGCCGGGTTGCTTGGTATCACCATGCTGAGCAGATGCAGGTCTGCGCGAACTATTACTTACCAGCTTATGAATAATACATATAAACATAGGACAATCTTTTTAAGAGGCTGGGCCATGATAGCCCACGAGACATAGGACAATGATCCGATGATCGATCGATGATGGTCATTTATTTCCAGACTGGTTTGTGTTGGAACATCTGCTTACTTTATGATTATGTTTTGTAATTGTTTTAATCATTATTCTTATCGGTTCTGGTGGATTCGTGTAGTGTTGTTGAGTCTCATGATTTGATGTTTCTTTCGTTCGAATTTCTGATTTAAGCTATATTCGTTAATTTCTGTAAATTAACAAATAGCGTGACGTGTACAGGAGATAAAGGATTAAAAGAGATAAAAGAAATTAATGGACAGCAGAGGAGTGAAATTACGGTGATAATATTACTATTTACACGTCACTCAACTAAAACTGTGTTAGATTGTTCACCTCTGTTTTGTCGTTTATCGGTAGAGAAAAGGGGCTGCAGTAGATCAGTAGATCAGTAGATCCTGCAGCAATGTATTAGGGTACACCTTTGGTAGATACCGACATAAGGAAATACAGGTGTATGCTCCAGAGCTTGGTATCATTATTCATAAGCCGTGTAATTAGCGGACTTTAATCACTTTAAACTGAGTATTAGAGAGCTCTGGCCCAGTTAGGTACTTGTTGCTATAGTACCAGTACCTCTCATATAGTTCCTCTCAGGTACGTGTTTCTATAGTTTTACCAGTACCTCTCAGTCATTTGTTGCTATTATAGTATCTCTAGCCTCTAGGTGGTATTTTGCCTTTGGCTTATTATATAATATACACGAATTGGTATTAGAACAAAATCTATTAGAGATGGTTAAAGCTAATCGTTTGAAGATTATACAATCCTTGCTTTGGGAAGACTATTTGGCAATTGGCTCCTATATTATGGACACAACACTCCTAACGTTGGTAGTTATGTGGCATTGTTATGTGGCATTGTTATGTGGCATTGTTATGTAATATATGACTAGATATTTCGTAGCCTGATAATTAATCCTGTATGACCACGTTTATCTGGCAAATATGCGATAAAAACTGACTATAAAAAATACTACTAGAATACTAGCTTCCTCCCTGCGACCACGGGCATACTATCGGCTCATTATAAATACACGCAGTTGTTTTAAATATCAGAAAGATTTGGTATTTTTTTGATAACTTACAATTTATGAGCACTATAACTACATGTACAACTCATTACTCCTTTAAAGGAATCTTCTTTGCATGACACCACCTCACCACAATAATGACCACTATCCTCATAATCTATCCTCGTGACCTGGTTGACATATATCTGAAAATTATCACCTACGCAACTATATACTTTTATAAGTATATCACTAAATACTCTTTAATGTTGGTAAGCAGGCCGAATCCCTAACGGACTGAATCCCTACCGCTTATAAATTCGAGGTTCGCTCTCCAATCGCTTCTAAGCTTCTACTGAATCGCTCGCCCAAATTTTAAGAAAATTCTTGTGAAAAGGCCCTGTGGATATGGAATTGATTTAAATCGGTGCATTTTTGGACGCTGATTCCGAATAACCCCCCATGACGTAGGGTAAAAATGCTTTCCTGGAGAGTTATGACTCAGGACCAATAGCTCAGGACCAGAGTAGCAGGACCAGAATATACAATATACAATATCCACACCAAACGTGATGGAAAGCTGGTATTAGGACGCTATATAACTATATAACCATTCCCAATAACACACTGCCTCATGTGAAAGTACCAAGTACAGCTGCTGTTATTATAGCAATAGCGCCAAATGTAGTGGCCCTCATTTAGATCTGTGTTCATTGAAATTGTATTTAAATCTTGTTTTAATCTTTTTGGTCGATTGTGAAATAATTGTGTTATTGTTGGAAAGCATTTCTTAACTCAATTTTCAGCTTGTTCTCGGAATTTTTGTTCACTAGTTTATTTTCCGAGCAAAAGCTATACTTATACTATGCTTAACAAAGTGCCAGGGTCCTAAATTAGTCAAAATCTGGATATAATAAGTAATAAATAAATAATAAGAATCTGGCTTATATATTACGTAATACGTAAATGATCACATCCGATACAGCTAGTACACACTACGAATAGTACAAAATAATACACTAACTAAACCCTCATTAGACTTAGTTTGTTTTGTGTGTGTAGTCAGTAGTAAGGTAATCACACTGCCTCGTATATATATAGCTCTTTAAACTACATTGGTGTGATAAAATAAATGAGTAGTTGAGTTGTGGAACTTTAAAGTGACTTTCTACAGTAATGGCATGAACAGTTGCGACACGTTGGGAAGTGCGAACTCTTTAAGTCTCATACTGCATACATCGCGTTTGTTCATCTTTGATATTGTACTTGTAGAATTTAAAAGTGGCTTTGAATGTATATTGTATGTATTCAGTATTGTATATATTATTAATAAATATCCCTAATTATCACTGAGGGGCTGACTTGCAGCGTTAAACTTTACACTGTACAGATAACTAGATAACAGACCATTTGACTCGCACGTGCGTGTGCTACGCAGCGCGCCGGCGCGCATCTATATTGATCGTTCAAGAACATTAAGCTCATAATCTGTGGTCTTGTTGGGTTTCGCTGCGCGTGTGACTTAACACATTGTTAATTGTACATATTTATGCTGCACCTACAGCTGCTGTTGGCTGAATTTTATTTTCTACATATCACTGTTAAGTATTAATATTTTCATGTCTTTAGTTTCTAAATTTTTTTAATGATTTTTCTAGATATCGGTGCTCCAAGGTACTATTGCCTATTGGTCTATTCATTTACATATTTACTATTTCACCTGTATAGGTGCGTTGAAAAGTTTGCTGTCTCTCATTTTGCATTGCAATACAAAGGGTGCTCTGTTGTTTACATTTTGTAAATTTAAGGTTACAAGTGCTCTGTACACAGGATTGTACCTTATATTAGCTCTAATTACACATACTATGATTAACATTATATATAAAGACATTGGCCGCAATACTCTGCAGTTTAGGCCCATAATATAATATAGATTTAATAACAAAGCTCGTAATTAAGAGGCCAGTTTTTCGCTGCCCTGGTATAACTAATTACTAAACCTCATAATATTAATTTAATACGGGCAGCTCAAGTATTAGCTACACTGAGAGACCCCTTATAAAACTTAGGGTAGGATTAGTTGTTGAGTAGTGTACTTTGACAATTAGTAATTTCTGACCTATATACAACTTCTTTTTACCGTGAGACTGATATACTGTGCTCATTCCTTTCCCTCGATTTGTACTCTGTAGCTCGTGTCTGGCAAGTTTGACGTTCGTTCATGTGACCCAATCTTAGTCTTCACTGTAACTGAATATTAATATTGATAATATGATAACTCAATGCTAATTGTTGATCACACTTTGTACTAAGTACTTGTAGTGCAGTCATTTCAATTACACACTTATTCAGTTCTGTTCAGTAACATACAGTTACAGTTGTATTTTCTTACACTTCTACCAAACTGATTATTTAGTCATTCATCTTTACTTTGCTGTTATTTTGTTCGGTTTTTTATCTTGTCCGAATTTTGTTTGATCTTTGCAAGCTCCAATTAATTTGCCCTACTATTTGATACGAATGGGGTCATCACACTATTATTGTTTAATTTGTGTGACTAAGAATTATTGGAAAAAAGGCTTTGCAAGTGATAAAGGAGTTACATTTTAATTTATACATTCTATTTTAGTAGTATGTCCAGAGCAACTGATCCGAAACCGTCTACGACATGAGAACCGCATACTCTGATGACACGGAAGAGTTGATAGCAGGTGAGGACACAACATTCGAAGCAGTCCAGCTCGTTCTCCCAAACGGCAAGGAAACAAGACAACCAGATCCCAGACCAACAGAACGAGAAACCCTTCCCCCGGCTCCAGAAACAAGGCGTCACGTGACATTCAGAACAGAACAGCATGCCAGGTTCACATCAGACGTACCAGCAGCTCCCCAAACAGAACCCCTGAGATGCAGCAAGGTGGTGGGTCTGACCCTGGTGTTGATGTCGAGTGCGCTGTACTGTTTGAGCATAGCACTCGCTAAGCGTACCCCGAGTGTGGGCAGCCCGGAGATATGCTGTATCCAGTGTGGGGTGTGTATTGGGGTGTTGGTGATGTGTGCTACTCATCAGGGCATCAGTGTCCTCGTACCCAGAGACAAGGTAGGTTTTAGCTCTAGGTTTATTACCCATAGACCGCACTGCTTCTCGTCGCGTCAATATATTAGAGAAATATTTACGGGTATCATCTAAAAATCTAAAGGTGTGCGGAGATCTCCCACTCCTCCCTCACACCTCTTGGGAATATTATTTACGTGCAATTTGAAGTTCGCTGCATTTACTTATAATGGTATAGATTTAAAGGTCATTCGAGCGGAGACCATGGCCTATCGGGCGCCTATCGGGCGCCTTGCCATGGCCAATAATACGGCACATTGTGTTTGACCGTTTTTAGTTATTTTATCGGTCAATTAAAACTTGAAGGTACGTGACACGATCAATTTTTGGACTGATTTTACATGTATTATAGTGTTGTTGCCAAGTTGCAGAACAGTACCCTTACCTATGGTGACTTCATCCTGATCCTATCATCATTTGCTGAGGGCCTGACGGTCACGAGGACTGCAGAGAGAGCGAGTGTCGCTGAGACAACAGTCAGACGGATCTTCCACACTTATATACGACAGCATATAAAGCAATGAAAGGCATTAGTTTGGTCAAATCAAACGGAACATACGCTATCAGACTTTCAACTGACTAAGGCAGGGTTAAGACAATCTCGACGCTAGCAACGATCCCCTTTTACATAGTTCCACTAAAATGCTAATTTAAGATTAAATATGTATAGTAATAGGTAAATAAAGTAAAAAATGTAATAAAACGGTAGGGATAAGGTATATGGCAGAAGATATACAGACGAGCCCTAAGATCGGTCGCGGTGGACCCTCTACAATTGTGGAGATTGATGAAGCGAAGTTCGGGAAGCAGAAGTTCAACAGAGGACGGCCTGTCCAGGGAACATGGCTGGCAGGAGGAGTTCAGCGACATTCTGACTTCTGCTTTCTGGCTGTCTGCCCTGGAAACTATCGTGACGCTGGGACCCTGGGGAACATCGTATACGTGAGGAGAGGGACGACCGTCATCACAGACAAGTGGGAGGGATATGTCAACCTGACGTGCTTGGGATATATACACCTTTATGTGAATCACTCTACAAACTTTGTAGACCCAGAGACTGGAGCCCACATGAACTCTATAGAGGGAACTTGGACACATGCTAAGCAAGCAGCCTGCATTCGACACGGTGGGGTGAGACGTACCTTCGAGTTGTAAAACGGTCAAACACAATGTGCCGTAGTATTGGCCATGGCAAGGCGCCCGATAGGCGTCCGATAGGCGCCCGATAGGCCATGGTCTACGCTCGAATGACCGATTTAAACAAGTAGCAGACCTTTTTACATTCTTAGTAGCAACTAATTAGCATCTAATTAGCAACCACCACCCCACAGGTAGTAGGACTAGCTACAGTGAGTATCTCCGGAGCGGCTGGACTCCTCCTAACAGTCTCCAGCGTCCAGCATATGAGGTTTGGAGACGCTATCCTCCTCCTCTACACCGCACCCCTATTCTCCGGTCTCTTCGCTAAGATCGTCTTCAAAGAAAAGTGTGGCGTCGTCAACTTTACCAGCGCTTTCGCTTGTTTTCTCGGTATAGTTTTTACCTTGCAGCCACCAATAATCTTCAGCAAAATGTCCCACAAAGACGCAAACTTGAGTCTCACCGTGTGTGCACTAGCACTGGTAGGTGCTATATGTCTTGGGGCGTGTTACACAGCAGTCAGGGTACAGGGTGCTAGTGTATCCCTTCTCACCACTCTGTTCTGGTTAAACGTTATCCTCCTGCCCACCAGTGTAGCGGTACAACTCATAACCGCCACCCCGTACACAGCACCGCACTGCGGTTCTGACAGACTCTACCTCCTCCTCAGTGGTCTCCTCATGTTGGTCAGTTTGTATCTGTTCTTCAGGGCCCTGTCACGTGATATCACCACCCCTGCTGTCCTCATGAGGAACACAGACGTTTTGTTCGGGTATTGTTTCCAAGCTTTGTGGTTCAAAGAGAGTGTGGACGTGCTGAACGTTATCGGACTGATAATGATAACGGGGGGAGTGTCTGCTATCTTCTTGCACAAGCTGCTGAAGAACGTGCACGTGAGTCTGAGGACTATAGAGTACGGTCAGCTCAGAGAGGAAGAGGAACCGGTTCAGCAGCAAGTTAATACCGTCTGAGGAGTGCAGTGGATATTTCATTATACTTATAGAAATATTGCACGTTGGATTGAGAAAACTAGCCCCGAGCTCCAGTACCGTAACATTCTAGCGTAACCCCAGAAACAGAGTACATAAAGTATGATTACAGTTGCAGCTTGTGCTCAAGTGCATTGATTGTGCAACTAAACACGAAGCATTTTATTATATGACTATGACATATTAGCCTCCAATCAGATTAATTCGTCCAGTTTTTATTTTGTCTGAAAATTAAAAGTAGCGAATTTGCTAATTTCTTAATACTTGACAGAGAAAAAATCTATCGCTTTTTAAATAGCTTAACGTACTCAAATATTAACAAAATATTAAACAAAAAAATTAACAGTAAACCTAATAAGAAATTGAAATAAACCCTTCTTTTAGTAGCTGGAAGTGGAAGAATCAAATTAAAGAAAAGCTTAAAGTTACTTTGAATTTCAGCTACACATGATCTGAATCATTAAAACTTCAATTCATGCGGATTTAATCTTTTTCAAAACTCAAATTTACGATCTGAAATTTATGGATCGGTCGCCACAATATGAATATCCATTACTCTATCTTATATCTAGAAACCGAATTAGACTTTTTTATTTCGGTATTATCCTCTGAATAACTCTGAATTTGTTCCTGATTCCCTTTCTCTTCCTCCACCCTCCTCTCGACTAATCTCGACCTCACAGCGTCCACCTTCTTACGAACGTGTCCCTTTAACCGAGCCGTCTGCATTAACTTCTCCAGTCCCTTCAAAGCCCTGTTCTTGGTGTACTTCTCCTTGGCAGTGGCGAGCTGTACCCACCCTGGTATGTCTGGAATGGCTCTGTCTATAATGAACTTTATAGTGAGGAACACGTGCTCCATGGCTATCACGAACAGGATTTGTTGTCCGGTGGTGAAGTTCGGAAACCACCGTCCCACCTGAAATGTAATAGTTCCAGTAGTTGAACTACAAGGGGATGATGAACGACATGGTCTAGCTGATGCATGATGGGAAATTAAAAATCAAAGTATTTGACAAGTAACAGTACAAATCACGCTCAGTTCATAATTCACATCAGTAATGCGTACTTAATCGACTAAGTGAGTAAAACATAAAATGTCCCACTGAACTCACTTGTCCCCTGATACCGATGAGGGAACAGTTCACTACAATAGAAATGACACTGAGCACCTCGAACGCGTCCTGCCAGAACCCGATATCTTCTACTCTGCTTATGAAGGGTCTCTGCAGCCCATTTACCTGGGTGTGCAGTTCCATGTTAGGTTAATTTGCTGTTTATTGTGGAAATTAATAGGTGGGAAACTGGATAAAAACAAAAAATATGGAATTGTTCCAGTTTTTACTTCATTATCACTATCAGCCGTGTTAAGTGCAGGACAAGTTAGGCTTAAAGAACTAAAAGTGATATGAATAACTTCCTCAACTATCGTTATCAGTGACAGTAGACATTCTACAGCTCCTGTAATATAGACTGGTCACTGGTCCTCCAAAGCAAAACACAAAACTGAATGTGAAACACAAAACTGAAAGTGAAACACAAAACTGAAAGTGAAACTAACCAGCTTAAAAGCATCTCCTCTTATCTCTACAATGTTGTTGAGGAAGGCCCAAACTGCAGCCGGAGGATATGCGGCCGAAAATAAAATCACGTAGCCCATCTGAAAGTTTAATCGAGTAAACGGCAAATTTAACTTTAAGTTTTTATATGTGATATGACGATATGTCAAGCATATGAAAAGTATTTTTTTACAGAAAGTGACAGTTAGATCTTTTTTACATCCTTTGTAACTCAGCGTTTTGGAATTTAAATTTAATATAACTTGATGATAATCACACCCACTATCAAACCAACCTGAATGAACATTTCAAGATAATCATCAAAAGAGCTATCATATCTCGGTTTCTCTGACTCCGTCTCAACTTGAGACAACTTCTCCTCCGCCTTGTTCTCTGTACTGTTGTGTCTTTTCAGCAGGTAAACCTTGGCCCAGCTGATCAGAGTCGGCCCGAGAATCTCCCCACAGTTACCAACTATTTGCTTTGTTATCAACAGAGCTGCTAAAGTCTCTTGTAGCTTCTGAAATAAAAGTGTTGGTATCACATTCTTTGAAGTCAAATGACGCGATTGACTTTGAGCAATACTTATTCACTTGGATCATGGATGTTAATCGAATCTACTAAAATACCTTCAAGTCTCAAATTAAAACTCAAGAACTGCAATTATTTTTCCGAATATTATCACCATGGTAACCATCACCATGTAACACATGCTAGCTTGTCAATTAGCTTGAAATCGAAATTCTGTGCTCCCTCAACTCACGTCAAAGTCCTGAAGGTAGAAGGCGATGTAGAAGAGAGCAAGGAAAGAGTTGACGAACTTGAAGAGGATAAGTTTGAGAACCAACCAATTCTCATACGTTCTCTGGTGCTTGTAGTTCTCCCATTCGTTCAGAAAGAACGCTAGTTTACTGTACATAACTGCAACATAAGCAGAAGTTTAGAATATCTACTGTTTATGACTTGTAAAAACATAATTTCAAGATTTATTACGGATGGAAAAGCCTTTGTACCAATGTCTGGAGAAAAATCATACAAATGTTGATTGAGGAGTTTTTGGGTGCTACTAACTTACTAAGTACTAGGTGCTACTAAGTGTTATTAGGTTTAAGTAGCTGTGACGTGGAGATCTTACCATCGAGAATCCCAACGGTGATGGGGAGGAGTATTTTAGGTGTGTATCTGACAAATTTGGTGAGGAAGGAGGGAACAAAGTCAGGGAAGGTGTTATTTTTACAAATGTACTGGATGTAGTCGTCAAACCTGTAAATATTGAACAACATTAGAAATGATTTTAGTCATGAAGATTTAGCACCGAGTCTGAAGGTAATTTAATTCTTATGCACTTTTGTAAGAACGATAACTCCTCAGTGGCGTAACGAAGGGCCCCGCTGACCCCGCTGTGCGGGGGGGGGGGGGGCGCCATCTTAGGGGGCGCAAAATCGTTGTTTGAATGTGGGACAATTTTGAAAAACTTAACTGAGGTACTAGCAAATCTGCACGTTTTGCTCTAGAAACACACTTTTTTAGAAATTTTACCGGCGTATCCTCTAAAATCACCTTATTTATTCAGTTTTAGGGAGGGGCACCAAAAGGGGAGGGGGCGCCAACATGGGGCGCATTTTCGGCGGGGGCGCCAACAGGCCGCAAAGTTACGCCACTGTAACTCCTGTAGCTGTAGCAGATACCCCCCCCCCCCCCCTTACACCTCTTCCCCCCCCCCCCCCCCCCTCTTACAGCTCCTACCCCCCCCCCCCCCCCTTACAGCTCCTACCTGAAAACAGCGAGCATACTGACGAGAACCACAATGAGACACACCACGCTTACAAACAGCGACACTGTCTGCTTGATCTGTCTCTTGATGCTGGAGTACTGAATCTCAACCTCCCCCGTCACTGGGTTACCACCTAGGGTCCCGTGGAACTGGGGGCGTTGTATCTCCTGGGTCTCCTTGTCTCGACCCAGGGTGCCCCATTCCCAAGCTAGTGCTGCGCTTCTCCTGTGTTACAAGGTGTCAGAACGATTACTATGAGGTTGCTATTGTATTCATATTTGTTTAATTTGTGACCGTAACAGCTAACACATACAATATACATCGAACAGTTTTTGTCTTTTTTTTGTCTTTTTAAATCGTGAAAAGGCGAGATATTTTACCTTTTCCAAATTTCCAGAAATAGTGTAGGCCAAACTACGTTGAAAAAAGCGTAGAAAGTAAAACACCAATCCGCCGAATTGACGTCGTCGTCATCGTAGAACAGGCCTATCGAGAAACCGACTATCTGAAGTAAGAGGTTCAAATATGAGGTTCTAGTAGTTAACATCTTTTTAAAATCTTAACTTTATGAGTTCTACTGTTCTACCCACTGTTATGAACACATCAAATATTACGACCAAAATAACATAACACTAAAATACTGTGGGGTATTATTATTACCAAGGGCACAACTAAAATGGAAGTGTAAGATCCAAGCCAGGCGAAGTAGATGGCTATCTCGTCCCCAAAGTAGTGCCTGATCAGATTAAGTGGTTGAGTTCCGAGGAAGTTCCACACCCATACTCGATTCAGTACGTTTTGTTTACTTTTCTGATGCAGCGGGTAAATCTGGGGAAGTGTAATGTGTAAGTTATTAAAATTTTAAGTTGTAAGTTATTTACTTTTATTGTGCAGTAAGCATTTTCGTTGTAAGGTTGTAGATTAGTGACATGACAGTGAAATTTCGATGGCAAATAGATTGTTGTTTATACTATCAAATATGATAAAGCAAATCATTTATCATTTATCAGGCACTGTACTGAGGCGCAGTGCGTATTTACGACGATCTGAATTTCTACGCGCAGAGCAGAAATCAGCTGCACGTGTGTCCAACCCGTTGCTATTGACAACAAGTTCTATTGCGCGTAGCGCAACGTGAGCAGCCTTATTTTTAGCTTTTTCATCATCATACGGTTGTTAGCAATTATCAGACTTCATGAAAACTACAATTACAAGATTCGATATGGCTGTTTTACTAGTCAAACTGATTGGAATCACTTTTTCATATCTCATGGAGGCAGCACCCCTTCACAATTCGAACAGTTCACAATATCTCGTTATCAGCAGAGAAACGGATCTGATCAGGAGTCCTGTAGAGCCTCAACTTCCGCAAGAAACTGATCTCGGAGACAACAAAAACCCCGAAGAGATAGATTATCTAGCACCTGGCTCATTGGTTCTGCTTAAGACAGCAGATGATGCTTCGTTTGTGACCAAGGAATTAATAGCAACAAATTCTGAAGACGATAACGATGCCCAACCGAACGATGAAAACAGTCAGAACCTGACCAGAAAGAATGAAGAGCATCATTTTGTACGAGCAAATGATCTCGATATCTTATATTTAGAAAAAAGACCCGAAAAGACTGATTTTCCGGTCCTTGCAAACGATGATTCAATAGAGACAGAAGAAGCGGATTATTGGAGAAACATTGGAAAACGTAGCGAAGACACAGCAGCATCTATATCATCTGCTAAATCCGGAGCCAATGTTGGTAAGTGAAACTTATGTTGCAACCTAAATTATTATTACATATCACTTTTTTAACCATGGAAAGAACTTAAACACAAATGTTCTATCATGCCGTCCTTTAAAAGTTTAAAATTTTAAAGGCCAAGAATGACAACCTAACGATTTTCAAATCCCTCAGTGAATATACTGATTCTGATCGTGATATCATTGGGAGGTCTGGGTGCAGGAATACTCATCATCGGAGTTCTGGTTGCCACCTTTATACCACAACTGATCATGTCAAGAGATTATTTGCGACCATTACTTCGGTAATTAAATACTCTTCCATTTACAGCTCAGTAAATGCCTTTGGAATTTCATCGACTGTTCATCTGGGATCCGCTTAAAATTCCCAAAAAGTCTCAAACCCCAGCACCAATTCCTAACAAACCATTACAGAATTTACGAAAAGGTGAGTGGTCCGAACCAGTACAGACTTCATTTGGAAGACTTGGCAACCCTCAAAAATAAACCGTGTGCTGTCCGGGACATAAGGATTAACGGTTACGACAGTGACGATTCACTTGATGAGTATATCTTACATTGGACTCGGTGCAGGCAGAGTCAGACAAAAGGTGATAATTCTACGAAGATTCAAAACATATTAATTTCTAATAATTTCAGAAGAAATTATGGTATATGCAATATGCAATATGCAATATGCATAAGAGAGTGAAAACAGAATCGCATGATTCACGAGAAAATCCACTGACTGAACGTAATTTCTTCAGGTGCAGGCGACAAAAGAAGAAAGTCTCGTCTGTGGTGGACTGATAGTAATACCAAATATCACTGTGAAGATGAGGAGGAATTCATCGACCAGGGAGGTGCTGTGGGTGTCAGGTTCAGTGAGTCGCTCAGTGAGTTCAGTGAGAGCGAATATGATTCGAACGAGAACGATTTCTGAGATCTGCATGCTCCGATACGACAGCTTCTGGGTCTTGACGGTGAAGTTTACTCACTCCGCTTCAGCTCAAGTATATGACGATACTCTCAAAATGGAACTGCGGGGGCGTCTTTCTATCCGCCACATATTTTTTATTTTCTTATTCCTATTCCTGTTTTGCACTCACCTGTTTGATGACACTGTTTGAGATAAGGCCGGACACGACGGACTCGTGCTGGTAAAACTTGATCTCTCCGACCGTGACAGGATGCTCTGTCCGTATCCTGGTTACGATATCGTAGAGGATGAGCTGTCTCTCCGCTGCAGAGAGGAATCCGTCCGTGCTCTGACGTGCACAGAACAGCGAGGTCTGAAGAGGGAGGGTTATTGTGAGAAGATCTGATCTGGGATCAGGGATGTTATGTGCTGATGTGAATACTTAAATACATAACAATAACTATATATATTATATATATTATGTTACAAATAGATATTTTATTTGTATAAATTGTGTATGAATGCTTAAATTATGGTAGTTACGTATTTGGAAAGATGAAATTGAGAACTGAGGCTATGAACAACGAATAATGTGCTTTTCTTGATTACGATTCATTATATAATATCAGCCTTTAACAATTCAAATCTAAAAATATGAAACCTGAAGCAGGGGTTACCTCGTTTCTATTGAAGGGTTTCATGCCGTCCCCTCTCTCAGGGTGTATTCTCTTTAATAGCTCCAAATTCTCAGCTCCCTTCAGAAAGATGCGGCTATCTGCTGTCACCTGCAAATGCGGCTTTAATATGTTGTCACCTGTTCACACAGGAAGAGGGAGTCAGGGAGTCAAGGAGTCAAGGAGTCAGGGAGTCAGGGAGTCAGGGGTCAGGGGTATAGGAAGCAGGGAGCAGGGGTGCCATCGCCCCCCCCCCCCCCCCCCCCCCTTCGGTCCGCACCTGCCACATACCCTTCGATATACGATTTTGGACTCGAGGGTTCCCCTTTGTAATGCGATCTCGGAAAACAGGTCTCCCGCCTTCAGAGGTACGTATCGAGAATGACTCGGACCCAAAATTTTCTGAGTCAAAGCTTTTCTGGAAACTACATTTGTCCATGTTTCATGCTACCCTGTTTATGCTTATAAGCTTATATATAGAAAACGTGATATTTAGTCCGCAGATTGAAAGGACAGTATACAATATATAATTACATTATGCTTTTTGACTTTTGTTATCGTACTTCGTTTCGTTTTATCGGATTGTCTTACCTTTACCTACCAGTACCACCGTTTCACGACGTAACCACTTATTTTACAGCTTGGTCCTTTTACTTGTTTGGCATTATTTATCTTCTTACAGAGCAGTCGTATTTGTGAACGATTGGGCGACATCTGTCCGACAGCGACATCTGTCCGACAGTCGAATTGGGGATTTCGGACAGATGTCGCTGT
Organism: Bolinopsis microptera; assembly: GCF_026151205.1. Lineage (NCBI taxonomy): Eukaryota > Metazoa > Ctenophora > Tentaculata > Lobata > Bolinopsidae > Bolinopsis > Bolinopsis microptera. The sequence continues at coordinate 12,822,457 of NC_087076.1, read as the reverse complement.
CGGACAGGAGTCGTTTTTGGCGACATCTGTCCGAATTTCGGATCATATTGTAATTTCGGTTCACATTCGTATTTCACAAGCTCACGGGTAATCTCGTGACGTTGCTCCCATTGTTCGAATACTGATGTGATCCATTCATGGGTTCTGATCCATCGATACGTGATTGACTATTTGACTATTTGAGGACAGGATTGTGCTAGTATAGCCGTACACTGTCGATCACATCACAGGACACAGCCTACATGAGTACATACAGGACAGCGGCCTTATGGAGATCAGTTATCGCAATCCACAAAATCAACCAATCTTCAGTAAACAGACCCAGATCTGCAGCAAACAGACCCGAGAGATCTGGAAACGCTATCCATTCCTGCAAACTACATCCTCTCTACCGACAACAGTCCAATGATGCTCTGGGACTCTGGATGGGACGAACTGACTCGTCGATCTTTCCTCTGGGGGACTCCTAAGAACGCAGATCATATGGCGGACGCGGAGCATTGGGTAGTCGACGGTACCTTCAAATCCGCACCTAAACTCTTCCATCAGCTCTTCACAGTCCACGGACTCTTCCCTGATGGCTGGCACCTCCCCCTCTTCTAAGGACTGATTATTCCTGGTAAACTATGGCTCAGATCATATCTCAATTTAACAATGTTACGTATACAAATTTGCAAGTAACAGTTCAGATCATGTTTCTAATTGGAAATGTGTCGTATTGAAATCAGATCACAATTTCGGACAGATGTCGTTTTTTTCTGATACCCATTAGTCGGACAGATGTCGCTGTCGGACAGGAGTCGTGTTACCTTTGTGAACAAAGTCAAAGTTTTTTAAAAGTTTTTCTGGAAACTACTTTTGTTCATTATGAGCGGACATTTTTTTTTTCGATTTCCGAAGTCCGCACCTACCCTTCGATGTACGATTTTGGACTCGATGGTTCCCCCTTGTAATGCGATCTCGGAGGGCAGGCCTCCCTTTCGCAATACGAGCTCGGAAGCGGGAGCTCTGCCTTAGAAAAATTTTCTAAGTCAAAGTTTTTCTGAAAAATTTTTTGTCCATGTTTCATGGTACCTTGTTTATATTTATAGAAAACGTGATATTCGGCCCGCAGAATTGAAGAAATATATGCGAATTTGGTCTTCAGATTTAAAGGAAAATGCGCGATTTGTCGTGCAGAATTGAAAAAATCGCGATTTGTCGCGAGGATCTGAGAAAATCGCAATTTGTCGCGGAGAATGAAAAAAATCGAGATTCCGCGCATGCTGCAAAAAAATCTAGAATTTTGTTTATCAAACCGGGCCGGAATTGCTTTTAACTTTTTAATTTGATGATAAATAATGGATAGGAAGCTGGTTTCCCAGTGTTTTTATAGTCTAGCTATGTGTTATAGTTTACACCAAAACCTACTCTTCTTAGTTAATGCTAAGTTTTATTTTGTATTGCTTGTACAGAAAATCAATAATCATTTTGCATATAATTGTCATGCTTCGGTACATATTCTAGTATAATAATATTTACGAATTTACTTAAAGTTGTATGTATTTGGATTCAAATTTACTTTGTTAGTTAACTTTACGTTGGATCAAAAATTGCTCTTTTTTCACTGATAAATTTCAATTAAAATGTTAGCAGAGTATCCGTATAGTGTAACTTAATTGCGCCATGTTTTTTAATAAATGGATTACGTTTAGGACTATGCTTCGTATTATTCAATGACCAAGGAGAAGATACGCGAGGAGCAGATACAAAAGATTGAGGAACATGGCAGAGAGGTGTACGAGATACTATTAGAAACACAATGCAATGATGGAACACCGATCATGATCCCTCCGGCACCAGAGTCTAAACATTATGACATCTTCAACATCGAGAAAGCATGACGATATTTTACAAGATTCTGACGATCAAGCAACCACGCTTCGTCAGCAGCTTGAATGGGAAGCCGAGGTTAGTGTTTACAGGGCATTTGAGAGGATGAGCGATCAGGATATGGTGGTGATTCACAGTTTCAGTAGATCCAAAACCACCCACACTCTGTTTCAACCTTCCATTAATTCAAACGTTGATGGGGAAACTGATTTCGTAGTTGTCGGAAATAAGTTCATCGCGTGTTTTGAGGTCAAAGCTCCAGCAAAGGGATGGACCAACCAAAATTTTAGCCAACATTTAAAAAAATCTACCGAGCAACTTGAAAAGACCCACAAGATGATAACAGCAATATCTAATGTTGATGATGGTCTTGAAGATAAATTCCCAATTTACACTTTTACCATCCTCCCAAACTTAACTGAAAGTCAGGCTGACCAGTTTCAAAACAACATCGCCGAGGACTTAAGCAACAGCACCGCTAGCATTGTGAATGTATTGGTTTACCAGGAGGATTTTAAAGATTTTGAAGCATGGTGGCGCTTAAACATTGCTAATCAGAAAACGGTTCCAGAAAAAGTTAGATCTCGAATGATTGGCATAGCTTGTTTTGATTCGAAATTGAGAAACAAATTGAAGGACCGATATGACCTGCTTCGTACCATAGAGAGAGTTGATCGTCTGTCGAAAAATGGAGATTTATCAATCAGATGGAGGAAACCGAAATCTAGCGAAGTTGTGAAAGCACCGGATCATTTTAAGGAGCACTTAGGTATAAGGTGTTTAACTAAAGAACAAATGGATATTTATTCTGAGGACGAATCTAAACTTTGGATAGAAGGAGCAGCAGGATCAGGCAAAACTATTTTGATGCAAGGAAAGATACTAGAGATCATAGAGAGAGCGCTAACGACAAGGCCTGTTTTTATTTTCGTCCCAAATGAGGGAGCTTTGAGACGATTTGAAACATTTCTGCTGTCTGCAAAGTGCCTGGTGTTAAAACAAGGGAAAATGTCATCAGATTTTGTAAGTGCTAGAGGGAGAACAATCGTGGTAACCTGTGATGTATATTCCGAAACGAAATTTGGGAAATCTTTTATGCAGAGGTTTCTTTCGCATTCTTCTCTACATTACAAATTTCACTCAATAATCAGTTCACGATTATGAAGTATACAAAGGATCTAATAGAACCGGATGAAAGTATCCGTCATGACCTGAATTCATTGAGATATTATATCACAGTTCATGAGCTCCAAGAACACATGGGCGAGGGATTACTTTGCCTATTCGTTACGACTAAAGAAGAAAGCTGCAGTAAGTTAAGGTTACGAGTAATTAAAATGCTAAAGTGTTTCAAAACGGTCGATTTATCGAATATAAATTCCGCACTTTTTGTATTAAAGACGTTAACTAAAAACTTAAACGGTGCTCAACTCTTTTTGGAGCTTCTCAAGGAACAATGGAGATGTCCACATATATTTGTTGTGATTGGACAGGATAACAAGATTTTGAGCTATGGCCCTGCTGACCTTACTTACTCTTTCAAACTTAGTCCGACCAAAAGGATTACAGATATACCCGATCTAATTACTAGGCATATGTATCCCGTGATAATTTATGTGCCAGATTCCTACGAAAGAGATATTATATGTGATAGGATAAGTGATTCACAGTTATTGATTGCCACAGAAAAAGTATTGGGAAAGCAGTCCATACTTATGTGCTCAGAAATGAGAGCTATAGTGGTTACATGGAATAAAGACTGGTTCAAGAGATCATTTCGAAAATGGTGCGCCTTGAAGTTCTTCCATCACCAGCACAATGCAATGTCGTGGATACCAGAAGAAATTCAGGCATTTGCGGAAGATTGTGCTAATTTGGGAGATGATTTCAAGAAATTTGCAAAATATATAGAAATTATGAGATTTTCTTTATGGTCAAAAGCAGCAATAAAGAAACTATACCACAAAGAAATTATCGATGGCCAATTTGATTTCAAATTCAATCAATTGGAAAGAGAATTAACCAAACTTTTAACCAAACTTTCTGACAAATCTCATCTGGGAGGTTTCAACTTTTCATTTAATGAGTGTCATCTGTTTGTTGACGATGTTCACAGCATGACATCCGAAACTGATCTACGCCAAGAAGAACATCATATTCTTTTACTAGAGTCTCTCGGTAACAGGTTACAAGATTGCAATTTCCTTAATACTGTCTGGGTATCACATGATTTAATGCAGTCATGTTTTCAAGTTCCAAATTTGGTTTTGGATAATTACAGGGGAATTATAGAAGATATTATTCCCCACAAAAACAGACGCAAACTATCAAATTCTATTCGAAATTCATCGGAGATTACTAGCATCTTGTCCATAATAAAGAAATTCCGTCAAGGGATTCAAGATGACCGAAGCTTCATTTGGGATGAGGACCAAGATCATCTCATACATGGGCCAAAGCCGATTCTTACCTTGATTGAAAACGACAACTTTTCTGATGAAAAACAACATTCAAATCACATTCCTATGTTTTTGCAAAATGACCTCGAGAAACTTAAAGAATTGGGTGAAGGACATGCAGCAATAGTTTCCATAGACTTTGAAAATACCAAATGGAAAGAAGCATTTCAGAGCGGAGTTTGGAAATATAACTTTAGGGACACTTTTTCAGCCGAATGGCCGGCAGTCTTAGTAGTGGTTGACGTATCCCTTCATAAATTGAGGGATCCATCAATGTCTATGTCAATGTGTCCAGCACAGAAAAGGGAACCGGAAATTGGAGATGATGAGATGGACATGTTTTTATCACGTTTGTATACAGTCATTTCGATAGCGAGAGTTTATTGCTCGATATACTTCACAAGCGAACATTCACTCGTAAATAAAAGTTGTTCGACTCCATTTTGCCGCAGATTGAATGATTTGATCGTTGAGTTGCGAGATTATTGCCACATTGTTAAACATGATTTACTTGGATAACTTATCTTACTGTTTTTTAATGGAATTTTTATATCCCCAACCATGTTGGGGATCATCTTCATGTTTGAAATTTTGTGTCAAATGCTGTACCCAGTATCTTTCTTAATCGTCTCACAATAACATTTGGAGTTTTTAATAATTTCCCTATCTTCTATAGACGAGGTATTGCTTGTTAAATAAAGGTATAATGTGTGAATCAGCTATAAATGAATATATTAGAATACTGATTTTTACTTCCTTAAATAACATATTCTGTTTTTTTGTCGAACTTATTGGAAAGTGATGTTGCCAAGTTTAAAATTATGTACAAAATTACAAGCGAAGTAGTAACAAGAGCCTGCACAATCTTCTTCTTGAAATGCTGAGGGAAAAAATGTTTTGTCATTCAGCATTTCAAGACCAAAATTCAAAAAACCATCAAGAACTTGACCATGTGCAGAACCGTAGCGACAATGTCCACGTACCTTGATAAAGAAGTCCTGAGAGCAGCCGACCTCTGAAGTGACGATAAGACCCGCCCACGCTAACTGCTGTTTAAACCACGACAACACTTCTCCGCTCGTCTTGGACGATATTCTGAACAAAATACCGATTATTTTTTATTTCAAAATTCAAATAAACTTAACATCAATGTATTACAGTTATATTTAGAAAATATCACAATATCTCCTGTGAGGCAAAAACATGGATAAGATATTCTGTACAAAATGCCGGTTATAAGATAATAAACCACCTTTCGGTGCTCGAGTACTTGTCTTACAATTATTCGTACGGAAGCACACACGTAAGCACCGTCAAGTTCAACCGAGGGTAAGACCAGAGAGACAATGATTTAATCATAATGATTATAAATTGTTAAGTTAATAATAATATTACTTTACACGTTAGCTAGTTAACGTGTCGGACTGTTGATCGTAAATAAAGTTAGCGTTATCCACTTATTGTTCGGATGAAACGATTTATTATTTATGGGACCACGATAAACTTATACTGATTACTGACCTAAAAGCAATGTCACATTCGATGATAGGAATGACTGGAACTCCGTTCTTTGCCCGACTGTTCAGGGCGTCCACTGAGAGTGACGGATCGTTTTTAGCGTCGTGATTCTCCTGCAGGTAACATTAATATTATTACTGCATATAACCATGGTGACACATAACGGGTTATTATGTATGGTACTTTTAATTTAGTCATACCCTCGCCTGAGTGATTATTTCTTCCTAACTTTATGATTAAAATGTTTATTGCCGTTGAGTGGAAATCGAAAAAACTCGACCGTAGCGTTTAAACAGCAGCTTCGATCGCTTTTGATTTGAAATCCAGCAGTGAAGGTCGGTACCGCGAAAAAATAATTCATGAAGAGCAATTTTAAAAGCACATCCCCGAAGGGCACGCCTACCAACCCAACTTATAGAGGTGGCAGAGGAATGGGATTGCATCTGAAAAGTTAAAAGTGCAAGTTTGTTAACACGCATTTTAAAGAAGCTAAGCGCTCACTCGATCTTTCATTTGTGAACTAAAACATTTTCACCCCGGCAGATAATTGCAATAAATTAGTTACCAAAACGTCGGACGTGCTCCTCCTAACAAGCCTAATAAATTTGGCGGCAAAGTTTGGGCTGTTGTCGGAGGACGGTGTCTCCTCGGTGAAGGAATGGTCTATTAGCTTGTGATCTGTTCCCGGACTTTCGGACTTCGTGTTTATGTCAGGGAGTTTGGGGTCTGAATGGACTTCGGTGTAGTCTTGGTCCCTGGTAAAGAGTGAGCTTAAGGCACAGAGGATATTTCTAAGGAGGATTTGCCACATGAAATGAGTTAGATTTAGGGTCATGTCGCGATCAAACATTTAACCCTTTGGGTTCAGAAAAATAGTTGATTTTAAGGTTAACCCTCTGTCTAGATGAAGATCAAGATTTGCCTTCTGATTAATTAATTAACTTAAATGTATGTTTTATCTTCTAGCAAATAAATACGATTTAAGTTGTATCCTTAATTAAAGAAGTAAACTGTGAAGGTAAAATTGTAAATATGAACAAGTAAGTAAAGTTTTACCCTCCAGTACACAGTAAAGAAATAAAGGTAACATTTCACCCTCTAGTTAAGTAAAAAGGTTAAGGGCTTACCCTCTAGTAAGACCAATAGAGCTCCCCATCTGCTTTATCAGATCATCCTCCGACTGTTCCACACTGTCCCTCTTAAAGTTCAGTAAATTACCCCTCCTCTTCATAGCTGGACTCTCGGGAGAATCTGAGATGTAGGAGAGGGACTCGAGCATATCCTGGGTTGATAGCTGGGATTGTAGAATGTTCTGCGTAGATTGTTCTAGAATGTTCTGTGTAGACTGTTCTAGAATGTTGTCTGGAGGTTGCTCGAGAGAGTCAGGTTGTGATGTAGTGGAGGGGGTGGTGGACATGTTCTTTAGCAGTGTGATGTAGGGTACTGCGGAGGGAGATCTGAGGGAGGTTTATATTAAAGTCATTATTGTAACGGTATCCGCATATTAAAACCAGACAGTAACAAATTGTGAAGGGCCTGAACGGAACCCCTCGGTTTCATTTCCTTGTTTAACACTGTCCGCGTATGGCAAGGACATTCACCGCGTTCGGTGTCACGATGAGGATAATAAATTAAAGCTGAGGCATTGATTTGAAGTTTTTATACGGTGAAACACTATCCAGGAGTTCATTATAAATAAAGCCAGGTCAGTCCAGCCAAATGTTAAGCAATAATTACAAAGGATAAATTTCATTACAATAGGTACAAGTATTATACCTTGCATGATCGAGAAACAAAATGGACATCAAATAAAATAATGTAAGTCCACACTCCACACCAAATCGGTGAGACTTTCCTTGACAATAGACACTTAACCTCGATGACAAATACTACAAATAACAGTTCCAGAAATAAATAGGGAATTCTTTTAAACAAACTTTTAAAGTAACTACTTTCAAATTATTCCTCTTCTGAATATCGATTGTGTTGTAAATTGTGTTGTAATGTGTCAGCTAAGCGGCCCTCAGTTCTCCGGTAAATTCTTTTGATTTAATCCGAGCAAGTTTACAATCCAGATAATTACATTTTGAACTTGTATGCAAGTAACGTTATCAAAACATTGGGAAATTTTACAAGTTGAACTCGTTGAAATTCCGATTTTTAAATGGTTCACAAATTTAATAATCTATGTTTTGAAATTTAGGTTTGAAAATACCCGGAATTAAATGTGATCCAAATTCGTCCGGTTTTACATTTACCCTCAAGACACGAACACGAATACGAAACGAAACACAGTATTTACCACCCCGCTACTATGCGACAAAGCTTTTGTAGAAGATATATTATAACCAAATAATTTACACAATACGGTTCCCATGTCTGAGCGGCTCTCTCGGAGCAGAAATATTAATTTCAAAAACACAATAGAAAACTTATTAATTTTGAAGTTGTTGTATCTTTTCCGAGTGGTATTGACATAAACGAGAACTAGAACTAAAAGCGAAACAAAACTAACCGTTTGTATATATCAGGATGTTTGTAGCTGTGTTCGCACTTGTTGATAACCTTTTCCGCAGAAATACCAGATGTCTCCGCTTGATCGTTTACCTGAACACTCACGTCCTTCAGTGGGAGGGAATCGCTGATATTCGGGTCTGGTCTGACTCCTATAGGGCATTACAATTATCAGCGCAAATGGATGACAGGCACACGGGGATTGTACTAATAACATGGCCATACCTCCATGATTATGATAAGTAGCGATGTTAACTGTTATATTTGATTTTAACACACAGACGTGTTAACCCATGATGATGATGGTAGTACAATGTGAATAAATGTACAATCCGCGAACACACTGCACAAGATACGATGACGTGGAAATAGTGCATTGTGTGTGTAATTGTTAAACGGTTATCAGAATAATGACATTGGCAGCTTTTTTCATATTTTCATGTTTCGCATCAAGCGAGCTGGTCAGTGCGAAATAAGCAGGAACACCATGACATGTAATGGCCGAATATTAAAATAGCAAAGTTGGATAATTTCAAGCCGTGCATCTTTAACTTGATACGGAGACAGTTAAATAGTTTTTTTTTCGTTGCCAAACGGCCCTAATAGAAGTTTGGACTATAACACCTATACATCTATAGCACCCTGCCTAAACGTTCGGAACTCCCGGACCTATGTGGCAAGCCCCTGCTCCCTGAACAAAAACATACCTCTCGGTTGTTTGTAGCAAGTAGAACAAGTTGAAAGGGCTCCTTCAGACAGATTCCTTATCTCCTCCGACTTATCTGTATCTGGACTAGTCACCTTATCTTCGCTGCAGTTGATGTTAACGTCCTTTGATAGGTCGTTCTGGACAGGACTGATCTGAGGATAAGATGATTTTTTAAAATTCCTGAATACAAAAAACTATCTGAGGATAAGATGATTTTTTAAAATTCCTGAATACAAAAAACTATTTTTAAACAAGGTAAACAGTATCTTACATACTAGATAACTAAATGTTAGAGGGGGGGGCATTGGGCAACCGCTAGAGGGGGGGGGCAACCGCTACTGTGGTTAAAAAGTGAAATCCCCAGATTATTGATTGAGTTTCTCAAACAAAAGGAAACAAAAAAGCTGTTACATGTTGAAGCTTTGCCAGCAAGTGCTGTCGAATTCCAGGAAAGTAAGCCCTGTCAGCACTGTCACCGGTCTTTAACAATACTGCCCATTAGATAAGGAGTTAATCCTGTTCAGAAAGTTAAGAAGGGATAGATTATAACGTAGTGCTGGTTATAGGGCAGATCCGGAAGGGCTGCAGTTCTCCCTCGCATTTCGCAACCAGAAGACTTAAGCAGAGCTCATATGCAATTCTTTTGTTGGGTTCCAGGGAAAATAGCCTCGCCATCGCCAGGGATCTTTATCAGTACCGCCAGTGAAAAGCGGAGGTGATCCAGTTACCTCCACGAGTCAGAAGATCAAAGCGGAGCTCAGGTAAAAAAACATTTTTGTTGGCACCATGAAGTACCCAAAGACCCGTATTTAAAAAGATACCTTTTGCATAAACATAAAGGTAGTGCAACTCCCACCCCCCCCCCCCCCCCCCCCCCCCCCCCCTTTTATCCTTCCCCCTCCCTCAATTATTAAAAGTGAACTACAAACCCCCTCAAACTCATATCATAAAAAGTACCTGTGAATCCGAGAGCAACTTCTGGATAACAGCAGATTTTTCTAAAAGCTTTATCGAACGTTGGCTGGCAGCTGAGGAAGATGCTGAAACACGTGGTATTGTGGGTGGCACAAAAAGAATCTGATTTGGATCGTCTGATGAATATTCTGACAAGACAGTAGGTATTAAGAATTGGGTTGTATCAGTGATGTCTCTGAACGGAGCGTTTGATTCTTCTTCGGCTGCTGATTCCTCGACTTGTTCCATAAAACCTATTAGTTGTGTATCTGATTGTAAGACTGTAACACCAGGGTCTGGACTGTCTTCAAGAGGAGAAGGTGGTGTCGGGAAGAAGGACTCGAAGTCCTCTTGATCTGAGTCTGTGGGGGTTGAAAACACGTAGTCTGATAATGTTGGTGAGGGTGGATCCAGGACCCTTCTTTCTGAAGTGGTAGTTGGAGAGGGTGGATCCAGGACCCTTCTTTCTGAAGTGGTAGTTGGAGGGTCTACTGTACTGTTCTCCGCTCTACTAGCAGTATGCACCTGATCCTGCCATTTGGCCAGTCTCTTCTCCTCTTCTTGTTTCTCTGAAACGCAATACAAACGAATAACATAAAGTATTGAATATTAACAGGATATCAAAGTGCAAGCAAACTTGTTCAGCGAATTTTAAACTCGGCAGTCTGCCATAGTGCCATCCTGGCCTGTGCTGATTTTTATCTAAGTAATAAATATGCGCATAATGTGAATTACCTTCAAAATTTCCTTCAAATTTCCTTCAAAATTGTAACAAATAAAAATTAAGGCTAAATATGTATCCAGTGCTAAGTGATCAAGACTAAAAGTAAATGTGTAAATGCAACCCTGTTCAGCCTGCTTGTGGGTCGGTTCATGAATATGAAGATCGTGCAGAATTAGCGTGGCGCTACGTACTGCAATTATAGATAAAATTGTTGGGCTAAATCCGTTGAATATGTAAATATAATTAATAACATAATTCATAATATGCTAATTATTTCGTTTGGTTCTTTGACTCTAAGGTCTGAGTCTTGGCCACCCAGTCGGAGGCCCAGAGCTCAGGCGTTTGAGTCTCAATCGGTTTGAGCCCACAGTCCAATTAGGGTCTCACTATAATCAGTACTATTTAACTTTCTTGTCAGAAAGTTGAGTTGCAGTCTCAAACGTTTAAAAACTTTGGATCCAACTATGTATTAGATTAAGATACTAAGGAACTCAAAGTCGAACCGTCCATTATTCGTAAAATTAAATAAACTTATAAAATTAAATATAATTTAAATCGTGTTTACACTAACTTTTCCTTTTTTCGATAGCATCTTTGATTTTGTACTCAACGTCATCAATCCAGCTTCTAAACCGTTCCACCATAAGATCAAACTTGGCCTCTAACGACCCTTCATCTAAACAACAAGAGCAATCCATGATATACAGACCCGATATTATAACAATCAGAGGATTGCAAAACAGTCGGTGTCCGGTGAAATAGGGAGCAAAACAATTAACAAAGAGTGATGTCCGGGACTGGCGAACAAAACCGACCCGAAGTGATACAAATCACATAATATGAGCCGGTTATGTGATTTAGAATAGCGGAGTTAGCGGCGGGAAGAGCAGTACAATAGATAGGACCGAGTTATAACCGTTCTTTAGGAGTATTCAGGCATTATATTTCAATATAGCCAGGATATCCATCTACTCATAGTAACATTAGTAGTTTGTACGCTATTAGTATTAACACCGGGTAGATGTAATGGTTCGAGTGTAGCAAGGGGAGCCCGGCTATTATAGATAGTGTTGACTGATGGGGGATTTCAGGTCACTAGTATTGCCCGAGACTAATGGCCTTGAATATGCAGTAAGAGGCAACTTCAAGTCGAGTATATGTGTATATTATATATAAATAAGAGTCTAAAAGAAAATGTTTCAAACAATAGAACCAAGCTAGGGAGGCTAGTCTCTTCCGTTCTTAGCTTAGTAAAGCTTTGAGACAAAGCTATTTGTTTATGTTACTGAAGGAAGTTGGGACAAACTCTAAGTCTAAAAAGGAACTATGAACCCTGATGCGGGACAGGGATGTATGGACTATGGAGGGGTTATCTGGCGTAGATCGGGTTTAGTTCCGACATAGTAGTAGTAGTAGTAGTAGTAGTAGCTTTGTGCAAGATAAACTTAAGGGAAAAATATTCTACAAATTATGTTTACTACAGCACGCTTTCCTTAATTACTAAAATTTAACCAACCGGAACTTCTGTTGAAATAACTTATAGATAATCTTATCTGTAATTAACTTCGTATTGTGTAGTTCTACACAATCTTATCTGTAATTATTTTCAGCGGAAGTTCAGGTTTGGTTTAGTTGGGTAATTAAGGAAAGTCCCTCTAATACAGGGAATTTGTCAAATAAAACAACGTCAGTAACTTTCTTAACTTTATAGTTGCACAGTTTCAGTTACTGAATGTCCATTCGTGTGACGGATACAAATGAAACGAAATAAGTTTACAATACCTTCAGTTGTTACACTATTCCAATGCGGGCACCTTAAGCTAAACAAATTCTGCGCTGAAACTGTAAGCACTGAAAGCTTGGTGTTCCCAAAAGATAAAATAGATTAAGTGAACGTTATACGACCAGTTGTTGTCTCTTATACTTATAGAATGTAGCCATGTTCATTGTTAATGTTATATTTCCAATTCCCAGACCTTAACTATACATGGTATAGGGTAATGATAACAACAAACAAAGCTATCCCGGTATGTACAACATAATATTAATAGTAAGCTTTATTGAGTTGTGTTTTGTGTACACGTTCAATCGATCAGCTGACAAACAGGAGGGCAATTAGATGCCAGGCTTTAATAGTGATAACTGATAGCGGCCTTAGTTCTGTGATATTATAACGAGCTAAACAGCAATCAATAATGATCGCATCAGACTTTAGAGGCAGACTTGGGACTTAGCAATTACGGACGGAGACCTGAACTAGAGCTCCACTGGAACATTTAACATTACTACTACTACTACCGTACTACTACGCTCTTATGTGATTTAAAGCCACTAATCGCTGCACGAACTACGTCATTAGGTAGCAAAAGATCACTTATTCACAAGGGCATAACATAAATGATAAAAGCCAGATGTTTTCACGTGTATACAATCCTTGAGCATGACATGAAACCTAGTAATTTGAAACACTGAAACCGATGTAACAACAATGAACAGTTTCGAGGATTAGTTTCAAATCCAGGTGTTTTACTTTACTGTTTTACTGTTTAAAGTGATATAAGATATTGTATTACCACACTACAGATCTGCTATGAGGCAGCCGGGCATTATATTTTACTTCAGCTTTATAACTACTGGAATACTGGAGTTGAAAGTTGCCGAAACCAAGCCACAAGCGGAATTTTAGGGTCGAAATTATAATCTTGAAATCTCAGATTGTTTACAGCTACCTTGGGAACATCATCCCTAGCTGAAGGCGATTTACACATGTATTTTGAAAGCTCCTGCTAAAAATCTGTTTATATCACTTATATGATTTAAACAAATCCTCCTTCAGGTTTAAATGTTTGAAAACTGTAAGGCGGAGAGAGAGGCTAGCAACGTCCAGTAGGTTTACAGGTGCAAGTGTATTGTGTAAACAGCAGCGGACAGGGGCCAAATAACTGCTGAAATAAGCAACGCTCAATGATGGGGAGACTGGGTGAGTCAACCTCCAAAATGTTAACAAAAGAGGAACACAAAATGTAAGCAAGCAAAGGACACAGCAGAAATAGTTGTAAAACATGAGTCTCAAGTCTCAATGTTTATCACTGCACTGTGGAATTAATACACAATAACGCTCCATTGATACACAAGCACTGTAACACTTACAAGCTTTCAAAATGACTCCACAAAGAATGAACTGTTGTTTAATTGGTGACAAAACAATAATTTCCATGTTGTAGACAGTATATATAATACTATTACTAATAGATTACACACAAAATTACAGCTCTTCTTTATCAAAATGTTTATTAAAATACGAAAAAACATAGATAGCACCATTTCAACGATTTATGATCGGTGCAGCTTTCTAATAATCCCAAACTAGCAGAGAAACGTAGAGAAGATATTTAGCAAGGCTGGTTCTATTTAGCTCGTTCCCAAATACAAGTGACAGGTGTGCTCATATAATTGCCGGCTACATTATTACTCCGCGATCTGGGGGAGTGTAAACGGTTCACATGGGGCAGGTTAAAAAGTGGATTATTGGAGCAGGGGCAGGTTTATTGAAACTTTTTGAAATAATACGGACATAAATCCGTGTCACACAATATTCTACTGTACACTATTCAAAATACTATTATTAGTCTGTGACAGATGTGAGTTTGCGCAATATTCGAATGAGGTGACAAAGTTTAAACTTGTTACTACATTTGAAATGAAACCTTGGGGCTAGGACGTAATTGACATGTTCACTGTTTTCTTTTTGAGAAACAAACCGTAAATAAGTTTCTGTTGATCACTATATCACCAAAAGAATGCTGAAATAGAATATGAAATATGGACTGAATACGTGCCCTACTTTCTAGGCGACACTCGACAGTATGGCTGTATGGTATTGGATAATGGATATCCAATAGCATTGTATTACATAACAAGGGAATGAAATGATATAGTAAGCTAAGACCAAAACCTAAATAGTCATATTAATATAACATTTAACGTTTTATATGGTCTGAACCCTAAGGTATGGATAAATAAAGACAGACTTAATTGTAATTAAGTATTTTCTCTTTTTAACCCAGTCCCGCTGTAAGTGGGCTCACTAAACACGGACGGACGGCGCCAGCCTCTCCCTCCGAAGAATCTTCGAACAACTTAGACTGATCATAACATAGGAGTATGATCTTAAAATTTAAAGCGGCATAAATCATCGATCATAGTGTCTGAAAATGCAGCCACAATCTGTAGTACATATGCAATTGAACAGCCTGGTACCGATAAAGGCAGAAGACTGGACGGTATATACCATATCAAACCGATCTTCTCCATTTTTAAAAGTCTATGCTCCCAGAACCAAGTGAATATTTTAAAATATTGACTTAAATTGAAGTCAAGATTATCAAGCGGTTTAAGTCTACTATTTCCCGCCGAAAATAAATGGACGTTCACATAAACTGCCTACTTACTGCTCAGATATAACTTAAATTGAGTACCCAGTTGCAGCCTGCAATGAATAGGCTGCAGCCTGCAACTGCATAGTGCATATCCATGTTTAATGCAAAACAAGACGCCACTCTTGGAGACTTGGACCATGGCCAGGTTCTTAAAGTACCTACTTTAAGTATCTGGCCGTGGTCCAAGGTACTTACCACTTTTGAACCACGGTCAGGTACTTACCGTGAAAGTGATCTGTGCGGCTTCCTGAGCTTAGGGGTCGTTCACGTTTACATAATATTAATATTACGTAATCAGCCGAGGGGGGAGGGGGTTTCCAAATGCTTACGGTTGATATACCGGGGGGGGGGGGGCGGAAGTTAATTTGGTCGTTGATTACGTACATTTTCTTTTTTACCCTCTAGAATTAAATACAAAATAACAATTTGGCAATATTTTAATTCAAATTCCACTCAATTTCACCCTGTTAGTGATAAAATTTAGAAATTGATCGAATATCCGGCTATAATAGTAAGTAGTTTAGAATTGTATCACGTTGTGACCCCCACGGTCGTTTCACTATAGTTTAGTGACGTAATATATGACGATACAGGGGGAGCCGCGCACTCGTGCGCGGCGGGTCATACAACGTATGACAATTGTTTAAAAGGTGCTTGGCCGGATATCGTAACAATGATTTCGGCTCATCATGATAGCAATAGCATGATCTCGGTAGCATGCAACGTAGAGAAAAGTGTTCTATAGGGAAAAAAGTCAAGGGGGGAAGGGGGGGGGGAAGGCCATGATTACGTAATATTGCTGTCAGGATAGGAGGGGGGTTGGGTCTTGATTACGGTTGATTACGGAGAGGGTAAAATTGCTAAAATATTGATTACGTAATATGTGAACGACCCCTTACTTGCGGGACTTTCAAACAGCATACCGTCTCTGTGCCTTATTTAGAGAGAGGTTTCGGAAAGGAGCTTCTAATTCTGTATATTCGTTTAAAATGCCAGAATGTTTTAAAAGCTGTAAAGATGGGCAGCATGTTACGACGACAAAGTATTAACGTTAATTTACCACTGTAATATTTCCATCACTGTACTTGCAGTAACGGTTAACATTATATTTGTATGTACCAACCGTCACTCCCAGTTAATTTCCATTTGAAATTGCGCTCACGTCTACAATAAGGTCATGTAATTAGGCAATCAGGCGAGTGACAGGGTAATGTTGAGCAATCTATCCAGTCGTAAGCAAGTGGGTAAAACTTGAGAGTCTGGGATGCGGAACCACATTCTTCTTTTTCTTCTTCGTAGGGGGCTGTGGTAATGTTCAGGATGACCACTATAAGATAGAGTATTGGAGCCCTGTGCTTACCCCGGTGCGGAACCACATTATCCAACAGCAATTAGCATATATGTTATGATATTCTTCAGCGATAGATTCAAATTTGTAAAATTTACACCGGCTCCGAATGAACTGTAGCATTTTGATGAATGTGTTTTTAGATGGATATTATAATGTTGGAAGTGTTCACGGTTATTGGTCATATGACAAATATAGCAAGAAGTAGTAAGAACGCCAGGTGAAATAGTAGTGTCACAGTTGTGTATGATTGAAGCCTTCGCATACTAACTAGTCAGCCGTGTAATGCTTGATACAAAGCTCGTTTCAACGATTAACGATCATGTGCAAGCATCTCTAACTTCAAAGTTTACGAAACACTTGCGTTGTACATGCTAGCGTTTCTTTGCTGGGTTCACAAATTAACAAAACTACATGCGCGTAAAAAACATAATACGTGCGCGCGAAAGTCGATCATATTTGCTTACATGAATGCTTCAGCGGCAGCCGTTTACGTGATGATGCATCTGCTGATTTTCTGAAGAGAGTATGAACCTGCCTTGGCGTATGATTGTGTCTTAACCATTCCCTTGAGTTTTTAATTGTGACAGAGAATAAATGACATACATCTGGAAATCGCTGACAATATAATTGTAACAGTTACAAATACACAGTTAAAATGGAACGCAATATATGGATTCATCTCTACGTGAAAATCTAAGTAAAAGAATCCGATAAATAACATAAGAGATAAGTTTACCGTTATTATAAACTCCTACCGATAAGGGTTGGGTCGTTTACCCTTAATGAGAAGGAGATATTCGTTTATAGGGTAATTACACAGAATATTAGGAATTTTCAATTTTGTAGCATTTATTCATACGATATCATCCGTGCAATATCTTGTACAATATCTTTAAACAAATTTCCAATTTATATCTTAACAAAAATCATTAATATAGCATCGTTCTTAACCCTAAACTATTTAAATCAATTAATCAAATCTGTTTCTGAGAACTTGGTAAATGAGGTACAAAACAATAAGGACAAAAACTAAATTAAATAATTCCTAACTAACTGTATTAATTAATAATAACTCATCAACTTTAGTAAACCCTAATCCAATGATCGACCAGCCGATTTTAATTGTGGTTGAGATTTGAGGGTGCCAATTTCGGCCAGGGGCGGTGATGTTGAGCTGAACTGCTGTTTTGCTGCCTGCATTTCCTCTTACCCTTATAAAAACGTTTTTAAACTAGAGATAAATTATAAATTATTTAGTACATTTTATCTAGCTAAAATCCCCTGACAATCTCCCAAGATTTAGCCGGGGAGGGGCTGGTGGTGACATTTTCGGTTGGTGGCCGGTCGATCACTACTCTAATCTCACGATAATTTAAATTTGACAGTATTAATATGATAACGTAAATTAGGATACATGACAGTCGAGCTAGAACACCCAACAAATTACATGAACTGATACAAATCAGTCAAAATGGTTATTGGCCTACCCAATATAAAACAGAAACATATTACTCAAAAATCTAGTTTTTAGGTGCATTTGATTCCACCCAAACCTCCAGCTTATCGAAAGCATCATTAATAGCTTTCCTAAAAGTGTGGTTGTGGGTAAGGTAGGAGGAGATATGGCCGCCCTCGACCACCCTCACCTCGCACCCGGGCCATATCTCCGAGATATCTTTTATCATTTCATCGTCCTCAGGTCGAGTCACGTACAAGTCTGATTTAGCAACCACGACGATAGCAGCCTCGGGACACGCAACTGTAGGATAGTACTTGAGATTAGAGAACTCGTCGATCAGGAGGCGCATGTACAGTGTCGTTATCTTATCAGGAGAGCCATTGCGGGGACCCCCCAGACTGTTTGTAAGGGTTGATAAGTACCGCATGTTCAGCAGTTTGGAGATATGAGACGAGGGGGCATCCTCAGCGGGAGTATCAGGTATTATCCCGTACCTCTCCTCCAACATCACCTGTATCTCGTCATCTGTAATCCTGATGATATCCTGTATCTCCTCCAGTCTGGAGGGTGACAGCTGGTCCCGTAGCACGCTCCACATGCACGAGTTAGAGATGATCCCCTCGCTGAACGTGTGCGCAGCAGTGCTCCACGATAAGCAGGGCACAGTGGCGATGGGTTTGTTCCACACTGCGGAAGTGAGGGAGGCGTTGTGTCCCCCTAG
Source organism: Bolinopsis microptera (assembly GCF_026151205.1). NCBI lineage: Eukaryota > Metazoa > Ctenophora > Tentaculata > Lobata > Bolinopsidae > Bolinopsis > Bolinopsis microptera. The sequence continues at coordinate 12,803,737 of NC_087076.1, read as the reverse complement.
TGAGATACCGGAGATACCGAGTTTGTAGCCCTGTTCTTCCAGCCAGTTTAAGATAACCCCGCCCTCGAGTATCAGGGCTGAGCCCATTGTGAACAGATCCGACACGTGGCGGATACCTGACCGGACTTGGTTCTTCGGTTTTCTGGTACCTGGTGAGAAATAGTGAGAGTGAAATCGTGGGAGTGTAACAGCGAAATTTCATAATTCAACTAAAATATTTTGTCGGGGGAGCAGGTTGATTTGAAATTAGTGTAACTGTGTAACTAAAGAATATAATCAATTATCGTCAAGGTGAAATGCCCGAAATTTAGCGGGTAATAAGTTCCGGGATTAGGAGGCCCGGTGTTATACTGTAGTGAGGTAATTATGATCTTACGCAGGGCAGAAGCAATTTCACCTGCAAAAGGGTCGAGAAAATATAAGAGAATAAGAGCTGAAATGTAGACCTACCATAAAAAGGATTCTCCACGATAACAGATCCGATATTATAATCCTTAGCCAGAGGGTACGCCAGGAACCTGTACCTCCTCCAGAAGGAATGGTCTCCAGTTGCAGCGTAATGTACACACACCCGCCTCTTTCCAACATCCTCCCACTGAGCTGGTAAGATAAGGTGGAACCTGCACTCCTGGCACTCCTCAGGGATCAGCTTGTGCTCGTGGTATAAAGGAGATATAAAGGAGCCGGAGTAACTCTTCACGTGTTTCGAGCTACTTTTCTCTTCTTTAACCTGGAACTTGAGATTATTCCTGTCCTGGAATATGTGGTCCACCCCGTGTTTGTAGGAAGCCCGCAGTGCCAGCAGCTTGTGGAAGGTCTCCTGGTCACCCCATCCGTCACCAAAGAAACTGGTGACGATCATCCGCTTCACGATCTTGTCCACAAGAGACATCCTTCACGTATTTATCTTTCCGTGTGAAACGTTCTCACTTTATTTCTATTGTTTGTTTTTCTGGAATTTTTAGTTTTTGGCGTCTGTTCCCCGAAGTATCTGATGTTCAGTCCACACAGTATTGAGATCCAGATAGTATCCAGGCTACTGAACACCCTGATACTATCAAGAGTTGTCAAACCCGATTAAAGGAAGTACACGATTTTAATTAGAATCTCCTAGATCTGGAAGCTTGTATTTCCGTGAATGTCACATTGGTTGCAGTAGTATTATGGTAGGTTGATGAAGTTTCGTAGCTTTAACACCGGATAAAAGAAGGTTGGTTCAAATGTTGATTCTGTTATATTTTAGGTCATGACACTTAAAAAGTCCTAGGGATATTGTTAGGTTAGTCTAGCTTTCCACCTGTTTTATATCAGAAATATTTGATCTCAATTTTTTCATTAATAGAATTAACAATAGCCTCTCACTACCTTAATAAATAATTGTAGCTAAATAAAACGAGGATATGTAGCTAACTCAATATTACTTGGTACATTGTATAACCAATCCAAAATACAGTTCTTTTTACTTTACTTCTAAATTAGTATTAACTGCTAAAATTCACAAATTACAGTTTAAATTGGCTACCGGCTACACACGCAGACTAGAACTCATCCCTGAAAAAATCATTTAATATCCTCGACAAAAACTCTCCCGTTCATTATTATAGTCACTATTGGCATAATATTATCATCAGCAAAGAAAGCTAGCGAAACACTTTTGGGGGCAGACCTGGAAAACTCAAAATATTTGATCATCTCCGGAAAAAAACAGTAAGCTACAAAGACACATGTACAATGTACAATTGTACAATGTACATGTAGGATACAAATGTAGAAATACACCGAAACATTGAACTTTACAAAAGATCTCTCAACACTTTGCATAGTCTTTATAAAGAAAACCGTTTTGCAATATTAAATAGATGCCACACAGTGTTGATGTCTACATCAATCAAAAATCCCAATTTGTTTCCACAAGTTCCCACAAATATCAATTAAGCTGGTTTCTGTTAAACATGCAAGGCACGCACGTGACTCGCACGTGATAGATGCACGAACAAAACTAGTCCAGAGCCATGTCCTCCTCTACATCATCCTTCTCCTTCTCCTTAGTCGCGTCTGCCACGGCGCGTACAAACGCCTCAAAGTCTCCTCCAGCAGCAGCATTGCCAGCACTATCTGTAAAACCTAAACTCTTCATCAACGGAGCAAGCTGTCCGGACTTGAAAGCGCTGCTGAACAGCTGTAGTCCCTGTTGGAACTGGGGTGAGTTGAGAGTGCCGCGCATTGTCTCCGGGTTCCCGCGCAGCGCTTCAGGGAGGTGCTGTTCTAGCTTAGCCACAGTATCTGGACACTCCAGCAGACCGTCTATAGCTTCTTTGCTGATCACACTGGCAGGTGTGACACTTTCTTTAGGTGCGCCCCCGTTGCTGGGCATGTTCTGTAGTATGTTTTGTAGCGCAGCAACAGATACAGGCGCTCCGTTGGATCTGCTGGAGACTGGTGTTCCTGAGAGCATGTCCATGAGTTGGGATTGCCCCAGATTAGCAGCACCACTGGGGGTAGCAGGAGTAGCGGGAGTAGCCGTAGTGGCAGCGGGGGTAGTTTCCTCTGCTGCTGCTGCTGCATTCCCGTTTAGGATCTCGTTAACCTTCTTACACTTTTCCTCATCCTTGTCCTCCTTGGGCTCCTGCATCCAACAGAAGAATCTCCGGTTGCTACTCCTGAACTTCATGATGTAAACACGTCCCGTGGTACACTGAGTTACACGTGAGAAGTCTGCATCATCAGGGAATATAATCAGATCGTCCACAACCTCCCCAGTGGACCGGTCCTTCCAACAGAAGTGAGTCAGACTATCCTCACTCTTGTAGACGTATATCATGCCCTTCCGGGTGTCGGGGTGCACCATCTTACCCTTCTGGACCATCTTGCCTGCCTTGAACTCGATCAGGTTCTTTGTGGACTTCTGTTGAGTTCCGCCAAAAAGAGGGAGTGCCATTTTGCAGCTGGTATACTGGAAGAAAGTGTGTTAGAAGTGTGTAGAAATTGTTGAACATTGATATTTTGTTAGATATAACAAGGGGTCGTTCACATATTACGTAGTCACTTTATGGGCAATTTTTAACCCCCCCCCCCCTCCGTAATCAGTTTTACACATGCTATTGTATCTAAATTACACTACCGTAATCATTTAGAAACCCCCCTCAGTGATTACGTAATATTTGAACGACCCCCAACAGCAAGGGCAAATAAACATACATTCCTCATAATTTCAAAGTATCTATTGTTTGAACTTTTTGGCGACAAACTAATGATAATGCAAGTGATTGAAATTCGAAAGTAAGCAAACCAAATTATACATTATCATAATTATAACTCAACAAAGATCAAACATTAATTAATAATCAGAAAATATAGCTTCCATACACAGCGGTACCATAGCATCTAAAATTATGCTACATTACAATAAAACAGTAAAGTTGCACTATGCTGACCAGAAAACGTAAATAAACCAGAAACAGTGTCCAAATAAAAGAACTTGTGTTCTAATAATTAAGGTGAGGCAAAAAGTAACACTTTTTCCTATTCGCGTATTAGACTCAGCAGCTTAGTTAAAAATCTGCTGAAAAAAGTTATATTAAAGCAAATTTTGATTTGAAATTTCTGTAGACTTTTAGTTTTCTTCAGCTGTACCAGTTCTCAATATTAACCTATTCGCCCAAACCCCAATCTCTGCTTGTTTTTGGGGTCAAAACTTGCTAATTTCAAAAATATATTCACAACTCAATAACATCCCATGTGAAAACACGGCATTCCTCAAACGGAGGTGTTCTGCAATCTGCCACCCCTGAAACCCGCAATATGAATATCAGAATCGTCAGAATCAGCACAGTCCACTATAACGGACGCAGGAGAGGGTCCCTCATTCTCACTATCCTCACGAATCTCATTGGATGATATCCTCTTTTTCAGTGTCTGTACGTCCTCGTGTCTAATTATAGACCTTCTAACCGGCCTAGTATCGTCTTGAGTTCCTGATAGTTGTGGGATGGCAATGCCAAACGGTTTGGAGGCAGGTGTCACAGATGAGATCTTGATGCTGTCAAGGAGAGATGCCGTTAGC